>NC_134707.1:72173007-72473007 GCF_043290135.1 Rhipicephalus microplus | reverse complement strand
CTATGACACTCAATCGAACGTCCATTCTTAAGGGAAGGGGGTGATAGTGTTCAGCCGATGGGCTTTTGTCTGCAGAATGCAGGTTGGAAGCAGGTGTCAGGATAACACATACGGCATTGCCGAAGCAAGTGAGGAGCGGCAGCATTTGGAAAAGCCATAGGGGGCGGGGGAGAAAGGCGCTAATCGATAAGAAGGTTGGTGAGGTGATCCTACGGTGTTTTGGGCGGCCGGGCATTGGAATGCGATGATAGCCGCGTGAAGTGCCGGTTTTTTCCTCCTCAAATCTTGTAAAGGAGTGGCCACACCCGTGTTAGGTTTCTGCTAAGCCCACTCGCCGGCTTGTCCCATACAGCGTGTTGTGGGGGATTATTGGTGAATTAATTATATGTGGGGTTTAACGTCCTGAAGCCACCATATTATTATGAAAGACGCTGTACTGAACGGCTCCGGAAATTTCGACCAAATTCGGTACCTTAACGTGCACCTAAATCTGAGCACACGGGCTATATTTCTTCTACCAAAAATGGAGCCCCCACAGGCGGTATTTGATCCTGCCACCTGCTGATCAGCTGCCCATTTGCTTAGCTATTAGCCACTAGACCCTGCGGCGGAGACAGTTGCATTAGACGTATGTTTACATTTCAACAATTACCTTTTGCGCCGTATGTTTTGTTGATCGTGCGTCTGCAGGAATTGTTCAATCCGGGCTTTGGTACACTTGTAGGTGTTTTTGCCATCTTGTGCCCACCAGAAAGGCTTGGTGAGCTTCTTTTGAGTAGGGAAATAGAGGCGGTTTTTGTTCCAAGCATTCTTAGGCCTTGTCGTGCGGATCAAAATTATCTGACGCTTCCCCCCCTCCCCAGCAGCGGTGGGGGCCTTCTAGACATATGTTAACCAGCTTAGTAACCACCGCAGATAAATCAAGAATATGGGTGTTAGGCCTCGCAATACCAATACCCTACAAGGCGTTAACGTGGATGCAACTACGTCAAATGTTGATGTTACGACCAAACCCCAAAAAACATTGTACAAGCTGTAATTTATCACTACACAATAAAAATACTTCTTTTAAGGTATGTTCCACTTTTGTTTTATACTGATTCCCACAATGAATAAATCAGTCATCTTTTAGTGATATAGATTCATCAGCTTGAAGACGAACAAAGCGACGAATGTTCTCTTACCATCTAAATACGATTTGCTTCAAATTAGGCACTCAGATATCTATATTCTCAATCACTTGCTGTTTAGTCGTGCAATGTGAACACTGCTTCTATTCGCGGGATGAAAAGAATGTCAATATGTTTCTGTCTTGCTAATTGCCGGTTCAAAATTTGTTTGTGAATTTATTTCTCTCAAAGTGAAGAATTGTCTTGAACATCGACAACACCCTAAAGATAAAAGAACAGGTGTGACTGTTTTGGGGAGTTCTTATTGGCCATGCATATAGCCATCTCTGAAAAGCCAGGTCAGTTCTGCTGGTGGCTGGAAAACAGTGCGCTTTGACGCAGCACTTTGAGTCTTTATTTTTGTGAAATGACTCTTGTCTGAATGATAATATTACCATTCTGAAGCAGCCAGATGACACTTAGTGTTAACACTGCCAAACATGAAATGACATCAAGAGAAGACATCTGGGGAAATCACACGTGCGGTATTATCAGTCAACAAGAACTCTTCAACGTATAATGCAATCGCACAACACCAGAACCTTTTGCATTTCATCTCGATCAAAATGCCACCATGGCTGACACAAAGAAAACCACGTCTTCGTTAGAAGGCTAGCCCCGTAACTTCTGCGCCAAAGAAGCATTCGTTTCACAAAATTCTGCATTATTGACTCAGCTACAACTCACAAGCAATCTTTCAAAACTTTCCACTTGGTGTAATGAGCAGGTGGACGCCTTACTCTCTGATATCGCAACGTGGCACGATGCATTTAGAGAATATGTTCATTAGTTGCATTACAATTACTGCATTAAAATATAAGGGACATCATAGATCCTTTTGCAAGAAATCTCAACAGTATTACACCTAAGATTTTTTACAGTGTGTGGTGCATTCTGTTTCTCGAGAAGCGCTTGAAGGAAATCGGCCTTGGGGAATATCTCTAAATTTTTTTCAATTACACGCGGCTTCAGTTACGACGCAAAGTGCAACAAGACTTAAGAAAACTACGCGAGAAAATGACGGTCACGGACAAAGAATACGCGAAAAAAGCGCTCGTCTCATATCTTTTTTGTCCGTAGCAGTGTTTTTCAATCGCGTTGTTAACGTTGAGCATGCTCAACCAACTAGCTGAGCGACTTCATTTTGCTGCAAGACACAAAGAGGTGCGCATTGCTAGACATCAGTAGATCTCCGAAAATGAGAAGTATTCTAAACTGTCTTTTCTCGACGAGACAAGGTTTCATCGTACCCCCGAATTCATACGCTATAAATATGAAGT
Source organism: Rhipicephalus microplus (assembly GCF_043290135.1). NCBI lineage: Eukaryota > Metazoa > Arthropoda > Arachnida > Ixodida > Ixodidae > Rhipicephalus > Rhipicephalus microplus. The sequence goes on along the minus strand of NC_134707.1, from coordinate 72,470,558 downwards.
GTCTCACTGGCTATGATGTATTACGTGATAACTTTGGTAACGGCAACGCAGCATTAACCATCTGTCAACTGAAAATAGTATTGCATTTTTCTCTAAGTGTGTTGGCAAATGAAAAAGAAACTGTTTTTTTTCTAACGATGCGTGCCAATAATCGCTCTAAATAGTTTCATCCATCATACTAATTTAATTACTCAGACTACATTATTTTTAGGCTATTCCTTCTGATCTTGCAACATTGAAGTATTGCTCTTTCGCGATAACATTATCAATCCCACTGACTCTGAAAGCTCGCTTCGTCATCCATTGGCAGCGGTGGATGTGAGAGTAAGTATCAGTAGTTTTCGATACTGCGAATTAATCAAAATACCTCTATGTGCGTATTTTTATTTCATAATTCTGTGAACCACAAGCGGGGGTCATTTGTGACCAAATGCTTAAAGTCCCAATTCTTTCGTGTAATCGCTCTAAAAGCGGTTTAGCAAGCGTGTTTCCTAAAAGGATCTCTAAAGGCATCGACTAACTTCAACATTGCGACCTGCTTATTTTTTACCAATTAGAAAGCGTTAAATCACAATTTTTTTCTTTGAATTTCGTTGAAATTATTTCCGGTGACGGCAACATTACTGATGGCAGCACTAGTTTTATGAAAATTCAGCGAAAGACAATGTGATCCATTCTGACTACCATCGCGAGCGCTCGGCGACGTGGTTTGTTTTCTGCGTATTCTAGTAAATAGTACTTCTTCGCTACTAACGGAGACATCTTTGCAGGCGCCGTAAGATGGCGTTTAATACAAACTGAAGAGACTCTGTCTGAATACGTAGAAAAGTACAGTTTTAATATATATATAGTAGGTGCTAGTGCTTTTCTAAAATACCAGATATTCCTTTTCTGGGGTGTGAAAAATGAAAGCAACGAAATAATTCACGAAGAAAGCAACAGCTATGCAGAGTTCTTACAAGATCATTCGCGAAGAAAGACAGAATGTAGATTTTCATCGCGTAATGCATTGGCACGTATAGGATGAAGTGGCGCGTACAATTTAGGCAGAAAAATAGCACTACAAAACGTTTAGTTACATATTAGCACTCTTATGGAGGAAATGTGTAAATAAGGACACAAAATGAATTTTGACATTAATCGTGTGAAAGCGCTGAATGATTAGGGGCAGTTCTCTACATTAGAGACGGCTTTACGCTCTCCCATAGTAGAGTACCAAGTACTCAAATTGTCAACAACTTTTTCTAAACACACATGAAATAAACTCAAACAACTTTTTTCAATAATATTTGAATACACCACTCTCTTGTTAGGTCTTCTTGATGATTCATCATGCGCCTTTTTGTAAGGAACGTGTTAGCTACAGAACTGAGATTTTTTGGAGTCTCAACAATCCATGGTTCAGTGACAATAAACTTGCCATCAGCTTTAGCGATTTTTCATATTGTGACGGGCATTTTCATAAGCTACGTTGGGCATGTTCATCCGTGTGTCGACATGCACATTCTGAACACTCCTGTTGAGAAATTATGCGTAAAAAGTGCTTTGTGTATGTGGAACACAGCTGGGGGCGATACACTTGCGTTGCTAAGAACCTGCTTGCTTTTAAAGTTCAGTCGAAGAATAGCATCAATGTAACATAAGTATGAATATCTTGAGCTTCTATCCAACTATGTCGTTCTGCAACTATACCAGCTCACGACTGTCGCCCTATGTGAAGCTTATCGCCCTTCTTCATACGCATTGCCGACGACTTATCCTTACTATGTGCTTGTGCAGCCACGTCAACCAACGCAACACTCCCAGGGATATTTCAGTAGCAGGGTTTTCACCAAAATAGTATTGCTTGGTTGTCTTCACTTGCTTTCGTAGGTTCTTTCAAGGTCTCGTTAATTTTTGTCCATTCACCTAAGCGCCGACTAAATTAGTCAGGTCAAATTTATCATGGTAACAAACACGAATATCCTTTCCGCACATTTAGTTTTAAAGCTATGAGAATAGATGGCATGAGAGAAAACACAACATGATAGCATACGATGTGGACCTACGTCCACTCAAAAAAGAAACACGAATTTTCGGGATACTGAGGAACTTTATTTCGACGTCTCTAAAAAATCACAACAATAAGCAAGTTTTGTTTTGATTAGTTAGTTCCAGTGGGATGACAGAAAAATTGTTTCACCGTTGCGCATGTTGTTCTGGGAAGTGCTCTTATGATAATATAATTTAAACATCAGCTAACTGGAAACTTGAAAAAGTTTCCATGAGAAGATAATATCGTTTGTCATATCTAGCGTCTTTGTGAAGCCGTCCACTTCGCTTCTTTTTAGCTGTACAGCTTTAAAGATTGATTGATATGCGGGGTTAAAGTCCCCAAACCACCATGTTATGTACTCGGCTGCTAAGGCATGCTAAGGTACTCGGCTGCTGACCCGCGAACTGCGGGTCAGCAGCCGAGTACCTTAGCCTTTAGACTACCGCGGCGGGGCCAGTTTTTTAAGGATTCTACGTGTTGCGATGTGGGACGCTGGTTATTAAATGGCTAATTAACGCCCTCCACAAATAATACTAGATGAACCAACACTTTCGATGACCTATTGTTTAAGCATGTTTTTTACCGACCTGAACCAAATGTGAATATAAAGAACATGGTATTAGCCTCATATAAATTCAATCACGTGAATTTTCTTTACGAGCACTCACACTGGGCGGCCTTTGTTGTTAGATAATAGCACCTCTATTAAAACTGAAGTGCTGCGATGGGAATGAACAACGTACTTGGTCACCAGAAAAAGAGCACAGCCGTTGAGTCACCGGGAAAAGTGACCTGATAACTAGAACATATTCAGTGCCTAAGCCTGCTAAAAATTCTTCCTGTAACAAGGTTTATTGGGCGAACCTAACGGGCAGGTGGAAGATTCGAGATATTGACAGGACGAGGAAGATGGTGAAGCTGGTGCGCCGATCTCGTGGTGCCTTACTCTGCGATGATGCTTGTTGTTCCCTGGTGTTGTCATCATTTCTTCAATATAATTGCCCCCGTCGAGAAAGATGAAGCCATCCTGGTGATCTAACAGGTGAGAACGAGTGGGTCGAAGTACGGCTTCAAGCGGTTCACATGAACAATATCGTGTCCACGCCGACGATGGTCACGGAGCGGCGTAAGTGGTTCAATTGCGTAATTGACGGGCGACGTGCGCTCTACCACGCGGTATAGACCATGGTAATTTGAAATAGCTTGGTGGACAAACCAGGTGCACAGGGTGGTACATACAGCCATACAAGGGTTCTAGGGGCGAAATTTGCGGCAGGAGGGTGGTCGTCATCGCGGGCCTTTTTCTGGCGTTGCTGGTCAGCCGTAGTAAACTGCTTCACTAGTTGGCGGCATTCTTCGGCGTGACGGCCGGCTTCGGACAGGGTCGTGCAGTCAGTTACATCTGGTGCATATGGCAGCAAAGTATCAATTGTGTGTGATGGTTGACGTTCGTATAGAAGGAAGAATGGGGAAAAGCCTGTGGTGACTTGGGTAGCGGTGTTGTACACGTAGGTCGCAAACGGAAGAACCAGGTCCCAGTTCGTTTGGTCAGATGCCACATGCGTCGCGAGCATGTCACTCAGGGTCCAATTAAACCGCTCAGTCAAGCCATTCGTCTGAGGGTGGTAAGGAGTACTCATCTGGTGTACTATAAGCACTGACGAAAAAGTGCTTCGATTACGTCGGATAGAAATACACGGCTCCGGTCATTGAGGAGCTCGCGAGGAGGGCCGTGACGCAACACAAACCCTTGGAGGATGAAAGATGCGACGTCCTGAGCGGTCGCCGTAGGAAGAGCAGAGGTTTCGGCGTACCGTGTCAGATGATCTACAGCAACGATAGCCCACCGGTTACCTGCTGTGGTCAATGGCAGTGGTCCTTAAAGGTCAATTTCGACGCCATCGAATGGGCGGTCGGGGCACGCAAGCTCCTGTAGTGGAGCTGCTTCTGGATTCAGTGGCTGTTTCCATCGCTGACACTGCAGCCGCGAATAAACTGTTGAACAAAAGTAAACATCCCACGCCAGTATACCGCTTCCTTAAACGTTCGTAAGTCTTGAAGTGACCGGCGTGAGCGCAATGCGGGTGGGAGTGAAATGATGCACAGATTGTAGAGCGCAGCTTTCGGGAAATAACGAGCAGCCACTTCCTACCATCTGGTGTGTAATTGCGCCGGTACAAAAGGCCACCTCGAATGGTCAAGCGCGAAGCCTGGCGTCGCGTTGCTCGAGTGGTTGGAAGTGTCGATATCCCAGATAAAACGCCCTGAAGCGAAGTTATCCATGGATCGTCGCGCAGTGCAGAGTATATTGTGTCGATGTGAAGAGCTGACAGCGCGTGTTCTGTAGAAGATATAGGGACAGCCTCAGTAGACAGTGGTGATCGCGAGAGCACATCAGCATCGATATGTTAGCGGCCGGAACGATACACGACGCGGATGTCTTACTCTTGAAGTCGCAGAGCACAACGAGCAAGGCGACCAGAAGGATCCTTCAGCGACTACAACCAACATAAGACATGATGGTCTGTAACTACAGCAAACGTGCGGCCATATAAATATGGGCGAAACTTGACAATCGCCTAAAGTATGGCTAAGCACTCTTTTTCGGTAACACTGTAGTTTTCCACAACCTTGATGAGCGTTCTGTTGGCGTAGGCGACGACATACTCAGGGGATCCAGGCTTGCGTTGTGCGAGAACTGCACTGAGACCGACACCACAGGCGTCTGTATGGATCTCAGTTGCAGCCGTGGGATCATAGTGGCGCAATATAGGCGGTGATGTTAGGAGACGGCGAAGAGTGGTAAATGCGTGATCACACTCGGAAGACTATGACGAGATGTCGTTGGCACTGCTTAAAAGTTGGGTCAAACGGGCAATTATGGAGGCAAAGTTGCGCACAAACCGACGAAATTAGGAGCACAATCCTACGAAGCTGCGTAACTGTTTTGCAGTCGTCGGTTCGGGGAATTCAGCGACAGCGCGTAGTTTAGCCGGGTCGGGAAGAACGCCGTCCTTTGATACGATGTGACCGAGAATGGTGAGCTTCCGAGCAGCGAAGAGGCCATTCTTGAGATTCAGTTGGAGCTGCGCATTCTTCAGACACGTGAGGACATGTTTCAGGCGTACAAGATGTGTTGCGAAATTGGGTGCAAAGACGACGATATCATCGAGGTAGCAGAGGCATATGTTTTATTTCAAACCCCGCAGAACGAAGTCCATCATGCGCTTGAATGTGGCCGGCGCATTGCAGAGGCCGAAGGCCATGACATTGAACTCTTATCGCCCGTCCGGCGTCACGGAGGCTGTTTTCGTACGATCGGCATCTGTTAAGGGCACCTGCCAATAACCCAACGCAAATCTAACGACGAAAAAAACTCGGCACCTTGTAAGCAATCAAGGGCGTCATCAATCCTGGGCAAAGGGTATACGTCTTTCTGAGTGATCTTATTTAGGCGTCTGTAATCAACACAGAAGTGAAATGTACCATCTTTCTTCTTTACAAGAGCGACAGGTGATGCGCACAGACTTTGGGAAGGTCGGATAACGTCGCGCTTGAGCATATCGTCAACCTGTTTGGTGATAACCTGTCGTTCCGCGGCGGAAACATGGTATGGTCGCTGTCGTACTGGCGCGTTGGAACCTGTGTCGATGCAGTGAAAAAAAACTGGGAGTTCGGCCAAGGGTAGGTTGAGTAACGTCAAAGGATTCACGGAACTGGTAGAGCAGCTGAAGAAGCTCAGAGCGCTCCGATCGCGATAGTCCGTCGGCGATCGATGAATCGAAAAGCTCGGAAGGTGGTAGATTGCAAGGGTTGAGGGCACTGATGGCATCGTATTCACCGGCGCAATCTGGCGGCACGGTAAAAAATTGTTCTTTATCGATAGCATGCACGTGACCAAGAGATTCGCCTTGAAATAGTTCGACGGGATACGGAAGGGGATTGATGAGGCAAAGAGCACTGTTTCCTTCAGAAGTGGAGAGGGTTGAATAAGGCAGAAGAAGGTATCTTCGACTAAGGAACAGGTTGGATGGTTCAAAGAATGCAGCTTCGTCCCTAATGCCAGCACAGACCACGGGAAGCAACACAGCTGCTGTCGGAAAAATTTCAGTGCCTTCTTTGACAACGAGTTTGTGTACGGCGGGCTGAATGTGGTTGGTTGGTTGGTCGGAAAACGAGAAGAGTTCAAGTTCCGATAATGCACAATCAATAACGGCATGGTTACGCGATAAAAAGTCCCATACGAGTATGCTGGCGTGTGAGCATGACGAAAGGACGATAAACTCAACAGTGTAGTGGTCCTTCGCAATGATCAGTTGGACTGTACAGGCGGCTACAGGCTGAACTGGGTCCCCATTCGCTGTTTGCAAGGACATCGTGTCAATTGGCGTAGTCACTTTTCGGACCTTGCAGCAAAGTTTAGCGTCTATCACGGAAACGGCAGCACCGGTTTCCACTAGAGCATATTCTCGAATGCCTTCTACAAAAACTTTGACAATATTCGATGGCAATGTCCGTGAACCTGAGCATTTCGACAGCACAGTTTTTGCCTCCTGAGCAGCGGCCGTTAGTTTCCCTCGTGTTGAGGAGCTGGCCGCCGACGCATGCATGGGTGACAGGGAGCGACGACGGGGTGAAGTTGAGCGACCAGACTCAGCACGCGGACATTCCCGTGACGGCGAGCTTGGCTGAGGATACAAATTCTGCAGACGAGAAGGAGGAAGGTCCATGAAGCTGTTCTGTGTCCCGGCGTTTGTGTATCCTGGCACGCGACGATGGCAGTATCGGGCGACATGGCCAGGACCGCCGCATGCAAAACAGATGGGTCGGTTATCGCGCGTTCTCCAAATATTGGCGACGAGGGCAGCAGCCCATGCGGCGGACGGGTGAGTTGAGGCTGTGGTAGCGATGGGAGAAACCCAGGTGGTGCACGGCTGAGTCGGGGCTGAGGTACGCGGCAGTCCCTCGAACAGTGGGGGCTGGTGTAGCTGCTGCTGCTTTAGTGCCTCCATATAAGTAAGAGGCGCGGTGACGGGGGGCTGCTGCAAGGGCACCGGCATAGCCTCGGAGATCTGCTCCTGGACCACATGTCGGAGCATGGGAGCCAATGGTGGTGGGTGTCGCAACGGCTGTTGCTGCGAGAGCTCCTGGTGTTGAGCAAAAGGCAGTAGAGAAAGCTGCTGACCCACTTCCTCTCGCACGAAGTCTTTCATTTGTGCGAGAAGGTTTGTCTGGATCACTCAAGACATCCAGTGTGGTCACTGGTTGGATTGTCTGGAATGAGCGCCGCGTCTGAGCTCGTTGCCTTCGCAATTCATCATAGCCGTGACACAAAGTCGCTACTTCGGCCACAGTGCTAGGAGACTTCGCGAGAAGCATCTGGAAAACGTCATCGTCGACGCCCTTCATAATGTGCTGTATCTTTGCACTCTCGCTCATGGAAGCATCGATGCGCCGGCAGTAGTCGATCACATTTTCTATATATTAGGTGAAAGTTTCACCTGGCTCCTGTGCCCGTGTGCGCAGACGTTGTTCGGCGCGTAGCTTGCGTAAGGCAGGGCGACCAAAAACGGCACATATCTCCTCCTTGAAGGCAGACCAGTTCGCGAACTCCGTTTGGTGGTTCGTATACCACAGCTTGGCCACATTGCTGAAATAAACATTGACAGTGCCCAACTTAGCAGCGTCATCCCACCTGTTGGGTCCACTGACTTTCTCGTAAGACGACAGCCAGTCCTCGACATTCTGGTCTTCGGTTCCCGCAAAGATTGGGGGGTGTCGCTGGTCAACCGGGCCCGGGCAAATAGCGGCCGCGAAAGGTACTGTATGTTGGGCAGCGTCAACTTGAATGGTCGACGGCAGGGTGCGGGATTTGAGTTCCAGTGTGTAGGCGATGCGGTTACCCAGCACCATCTACCAAATGTAACGAGGTGTATTGGGCGAACCTAACGGGCAAGTGGCAGATTCGAGATATCGACAGGATGAGAAAGATGGTGGAGCTCGTGCGCCGATCTCGTGGTGCCTTACTCTGCGATGATGCCTGTCATTCCCTGGTGCTGTTATCATTTCTTCGTTATATTACTAATGCATTACTAAAAACATGAGAACACGAAAGCTAGATAACAGATGGCACTCAACTGTTTCTTCTCGATTCTCTCTTCGTGACTATAATTTTTTTAGTTATCCGAAGAGGTTTGAGAATCGCTATTGTGCAAATACAGTCACAAGTCAGCAAGTTGTGCGTTAACCAAACAAGAAATATCTACAGCATCCAACTTTAACATCGAATGTTGTCAAGTCATTGCAAAACAAAATTCAGAGGAAGCAGCAGCCTTCACAAGAGGCAGGCGTGCGCGCCTCCAAGCCGAGTCTACTGCAGTAATAGTTCGAAACGAGTGCAATATCCGTTACCAGCAAGCCTGTGCATTCCACTTTTCACATTAGTACGGGAAAGTATTATTCTGTATGAGCTAATCTAGCTCACGCTGGGCAGAGCGCGTAGTATTGCTGACCAACAGGGCAGCTTGATAGTGCAACCCACGGGAACGTTGTCATTATCATCCCCTGGATATTATTTTAGCGTGTGTGCGGGCGAGACATTTCGATACGCGTGACAATATAATGCGGCTTAGAAACTTCGCATTTGAAAGCTCTTCATAATGAAAGCGCCGACTGAAAGCTGTGGCGCGGGTGGCAAGGTTCCATTGAAAGTGCAAAATCCTGACATCTAGAGGGCGCAAATTTAGCTCAGTAGTTTTTGAGTGCTCCGGATCGACTGCGCAGATAAGTGTTTTTGCATGTTTTGAGCTTGTCTTTATAATTATAAGGCAGCGGTCGAAATCTTCGCAGCACTTATTTTATGGTACGGCTTTTTCGGGGGCCAGTCACCAGGTATTTATTAGGTAGTGTGGGTGTGTGCTTTACTTTTTTGTTGTTGTTGTTTTTTCTTTTGCCACCCCGTGGGGGAGGTGCGCGTACATTGAACACGCAAATTTTTGTAGTAGAGCTTGGACTTTCTTTTTTTTTCGTAGTGCAGGGCTCGAGTTTAGTAATTATCGAGTATAGGGACAGTTGGTGTCAGAAAGGCATGATTAAAAAGACTGTGAAGTGTTCAGAATGTGGAGTGGGTTTGAAAGTGGACCCAAGCGTAGAAGCGGATGGAGAAGAGGCTGACGCGAAGTGTAGGCAATGTGAGGTCGAGGAAAAAATGTAGAAAATGATGGTTGCCCAGAGTGAACTGCTGATGAGAATCGCCGAGCTCGAGACTGCGTTGGTGACAGAGCAAGAGAAAACGAGGGCAATGGGAGAAAGACTGAAGTCCGCCGAGGAAGTGCTAGCGAAGCTGAACAAAGAAGCGACCTACCGAGAGAACAGTAGAGAACCGGCAACCAGAACGGTGGAGAAGAAAAAGCAAGCAAGCTTGGAAAAAACAGGTTTAGCCGGTTCAACTGTCGCAAAGCCCAGCTTCAGCGAGGTAGTGGTGGGGCAGGGAGAGAACAAAGCAGCCGGCGTCACAGGTGCAAGTAGCCCCCAGGTGCAGAACGCTCCAGCGGAAAAGTCACAGCATGTGATAATCGCCGGGGACTCAAATTTAAATCGATGCACAGAAGCCATCAAAGAGAGGGTAAGAGGTGACAAGAGGGTTGCAGTAGGGGCGTTCCCAGGAAGCAAGCTGGAAGCAGTCATAAAGCAAGCGAGCGCAAAGCTAAAAACGACAGCTGATAGACGAAACGTCTTGATAACCTCAGGCGGTTTAAACGATGTCCTAAATGAAGATGCAGCAGGACTAGCAGCCACACTGGCGAAACGCGTCGATGACATGCGCGCCACTTCTCCTAAGAAGCAGGTAGTGATATGCACGATACCGGAGGTACCGGTGCGTGATAGCAACCTGCAAAGAGCGGTGGTCAACGCAAACCAAGAGATATGGCGGATGAGTCGAGAGAAAGGCTTTGAGGTGGTGGAAATAAACAGAGAGGTGCATTGGTGGGGGGGGGGGGTTTCAACGAGACAGAATTCACTCCGATGGGCGGCTAGGTCATGAGGTGGGTTGGCGACTTGCAGGACGCGCAGTAGCTTTTTTTGGGGGGCAAGCGAGCCCTTCGGGGTGCAGGATAGCTAGTAACGAGGAAAACAACCAGGGAGACTCTTCGACAGGTGGTATGGACAGATACGATTCCAAAGTGGCACCAATATCTAAGATAGGTAGAGTCCGGGGCGCAAATAGACGTAGCCACGAGCGCCGAGCCAATTCAGACATAGGGTATATTAACATGCAGGGTGGTAGGAACAGGCTGAAGTGGGAAGAGATAGAAGAACAGCTAAGGGAAGAGAGGCCGATGGTATACGGTTTTGTAGAAACACATCTCAGGGACAAGGAACAACCTCCGAACAATCCGGACTACGCGTGGGAATATTGTAATAGAACAGAAGGCAGCAGAAAGGGGGGTGGTATTGGGGCATTGATTCATAAAAGTACAGACTGGCAAAGGGTCAAGCAGGAGTGCAAGGAACATTTATGGCTTAAAGGGAAAGTGGCAGGTCAAATGACACTCCTTGATTTCGTGTACTTGTGGACGGGAGCAAAGGCCAGAGAGGAAAACCAGGCAATGGTAGAGTGTATATCAAAGGACATTCAGGAGTTAGGAATAGAGTGCGAGATAATTATACTAGGAGACATGAATGCGCACATAGAAGATATAAATGGGTATACCGACCCGACAGGCAAAATGATCATGGATATGTGTGAAAGGCTTGATTTGATCATTTGCAACAGTACCGAGAAGTGTGAAGGGCAAATAACATGGGAGGTAGGAAGGCTTCAGTCGACGATAGATTATGCACTGATGTCACATAGGATGTATGATAAGCTCAGGGAAATGCACATAGATGAAGGTGGCTACAGAAGTCTGGGTAGCGATCACAAACGTATCAAGCTAAGTTCTGAAATAGCTGTGAAAGTGGGAAGGAGACAAGATGAGCAACTACAGGACAATTTTTATCCAGAAAGGCAAATTGAAATAGCCACTAAACAAATTGAGAAAGTAATCACGGAGGACAATAAGACAGTGTGGACATACACGAATCTAATTAGACTCTTTGAGCTAGAGCTTGCTAAGACGCATGACAAGTCACCCCGGAAAAGAAGACACAAACCCAAAAGTTGGTGGGATTAGGAAGTTAAGAGAGCCATAGCAAAACGTCAGGAAGCCTCTAGGGAACACAGACATGCTAAGCAGCGGGGTGAACCGACAGATGATGTGGAAAGAAAATGGGCAACCTTTCTAAGCTGTAGAAGGGATGCATTCCTTCTGATCAATGAAAAAATTATAAGGAAGGGAGCTCAGTGGTTGGCAGAAGTACATAAAAAAGATAGAAAGGCAGCTGCGAAATTTTGGAACCATCTAAGCTCCCTAAGAAATGAGACGAGCCTAGAGCAGAGCTTTATGACTACAGCCCAAGGTGCTAGGCTAGAAGGGGACGAAGCTATTGAATATATAAGAACAAGGGTGACTAAAAAAGTTCAACAAAGAAGTACTTTATGCACCAAAATAGACAAGGACGAATCAAAGGGCGCAATGGCTCCATTTTCACAACAAGAGTGGGAAAGGGCTGAAAAAAGGGTTCCTAGTAGTACATCAACAGGCCCAGATGGCATTCCAATTAGGCTGATAAAGACATTAGGTCCGAAGTCTAAGCAGGCTTTGAGAGAGGCAGTGAGTACAATAATAATCGATGGTGAAATTCCCGATGGATGGAAACTTAGCAGGATGAGCATGATCTATAAAGGAAAGAGGACAAAGCTGAAATAAACAACTACCGTCCTATAACAGTGACATCAGTGGTCTACAGGCTGGCGATGCAGATTATAAAGGAAAGACTGCAGGCGTGGATAGAGGATGAGAGGGTGCTGGGGGAACTGCAGAATGGGTTTCGGAAACACAGGAGGTTGGAAGACAATCTGTTCTCACTGACGCAGTGCATCGAAATAGCAGAAGAAGAACACAGGCCCCTGTGGCTAGCATTTTTGGATATCAAGGAAGCGTACGATAGCGTGGTTCAAGAGGAATTGTGGGGAATACTGGACACACTAGGCGTGGAACATGTAGTCACTATTCTTTTAAAGGGTGTCTATAAAGGTAACAAGGTAGTTATAAAGTGGGAAAAACAGGTATCCAAGCCTGCAGAGGTAAAACGGGGGCTTAGGCAGGGGTGCCCCCTGTCATCCTTATTATTCATGATGTACCTACAAGGATTAGAGGCAAAATTAGAGGGAAGTGGACTGGGCTTCAACCTCTCTTTAGTCAAACAAGGAAAACGTATTGATCAGGCACTACCAGCATTAATGTACGCAGATGATATAGTGCTAATGGCCAACAACAAGGAAGATTTGCAGAGATTGATGGACATCTGCGGTAATGAGGGAGATAGGTTAGATTTTAGATTCAGTAGGGAAAAATCAGCAAACATGATTTTCAATGACAACGAAGGTAGTGAGCTTAGAATACAGGAGGTCACGCTATGGATAACAGATAAATACAAATATCTGGGCGTATGGATAAGCAATGGGACTGAGTATCTGAGGGAACGCGAAATATACGCGACGACTAAAGGTTACAGGAATGTAGCAGTCATGAAAAATAGGGCACTGTGGAATTACAATAAGTATGATGTTGTTAGAGGAATATGGAAAGGGGTCATGGTTCCTGGGCTGACGTTCGGCAATTCTGTCTTGTGCATGAGATCAGAAGTTCAAGCAAGATTAGAAATTAAGCAACGTGGAATAGGTAGGCTTGCTTTAGGAGCTCACGGGAATACACCAAATCAGGGAGTACAAGGTGATATGGGATGGACATCATTTGAGGGCAGGGAAGCTAGCAGCAAGATAAAATTTGAGAAGCGATTGAGAAAAATGGGGGAAGGGCGTTGGGCTAAGAAGGTTTTCAGCTACTTGTACATGAAGAATGTCGATACAAAATGGAGGAAGCGAACCAGGAAGTTGACTGGTAAATACTTAGAAAACAGCAGGTGGCCAAACAAAAAAGAACTATCGGTTAAGAAGAAAGTGAAGGAAACTGAGACTGACATGTGGAGAATGGGCATGATTAAGAGGTCCGCACTAGAGATCTACCGAACTTTCAAGCAGGAATTTGCAAAGGAAAGGATCTATGATAATACTCGGGGTAGTTCTCTACTGTTTGAGGCCAGGACGGGAGTAGTACGAACCAAGACATATCGGGCCAAATACGAAGGGGTAGACACAGTATGCAGTGCGTGTGGAGAGGAAGAAGAAACTGCCGAACACTTGATAATGTTCTGCAAAGGGCTTCACCCTATAGTTCAGGATAATGGCGCAGAGTTTTTCAAAGCACTGGGGTTTAGGGACCGGGAGGACAAAATAAACTTTAAGCGGGTAGACTTAACTAGAAGGAGGTTATCTGATTGGTGGCTAAAGTCAAGGCACGAGTGAAAATTAAACTCTTCACTGCAAAGTACGAATCCTCAAACTCAGTTTTTAAGGAAAAAAATATATAGTTTTTGGTTCATTAGGTATTACGGCTTGGTGGCGCTAGCCACCGACCGATCTAAAGGGTACAGCCTTATCCATTCATCCATCCAGTTACCTAAAATTTTGGGTGCCAGTCGTAGGCTTAAATAATGGGGCGTCAAGTGTTAGTTGCTTTCATATTCATTCTGTCCCTAGGCGGACATTCTCACATTAATTACAGAGGCATGGTCAGACTGAACCTAATAGCTTTTGTGAAAGCGAGCCTTGCGAAAAACACAGTTCTGTGAGAGAGACGTTGACATGTTGTAGTAGAAATTCTTTTGCCTTACAACAATAAAACATTAGGCGAATAAATTAGTGGTCATTTCACTTGTCTCCGAGGCCACAGCATGGATGCTATACAGGTGGCGTGATGGTGTTACCCTTTTATTGCGATAGCATTTTTATGGACACTCTCGACTGATCTATGCCATGATGGTTGCCGTCACCGTTATGTCCCGGTTATGTATCGGCGTGTTTATACAAAAGCCACAAAGACGTATATGCAAAATTTGCAAAGCACCTGACTGGTTATTATAATCAGGGTCTCCTCCACCCGCAGCCCGCTGAGCTAGACAACACAGCTATGCCCCCGCTTGTGCCGGCGTTATAAGGGTGGCCTAGTTTTCAGTTATAATTTCCCGCTAGTAGTACGAAGACACCAAGGAGGAGCTTCATCACGTGTTACATCACAGAACGCTTCCACATTTTCTTTCAATTTCGAATTCGGACCGCCTTGTGGACCAATTCAGGATTGCACCAATTTGCATTGCGTCAGACGACACTATGTGGCAGTAGAAGCAAAGGGTTTTTCCGCGTTCTGCAGATTGAACGATAAGACCTCATATGGATGCGAAGCAGTGGGGAGACGGTTCGCTTGAGCGTGCGATCGTGTAGTATATTGAGAGCTTATGCTGTCACTAACTCTAACATTGGCGGTGGCGTTTACGCTGGCGCTTATCGTGGCAATGCCAATGAGAGGAGGAAGCGCGCGCACTGTCTCATTTTAAACCACGCAACTACCATGCCAACCCCAACGAGGTATGCAAGTGTCTTACCACCCACCGTTCGTACCGCTGCGTAGAGTAGATGATTCCTAGAAGATAAAGTGGGGGGAGTGTAATAGAGAAGAGAGAAAGGGGACGCGCATAAGCAGTAGGGGTGCGGACGCTGCCAGAGTGAAGCACGGAAGGACATGCCACCCCCCCCCCATAAAATGCTTTAGATCTCAAATAAATATGAATCAACGTCTACTTGTGCATTGTGTTCACTTGCAGCGTGCCACTCAAACAAAAAGACGTAACAACAGTGACAGTTGTTAGTGCATCCTTGTCCTGTGTATGCCCTTACAGGGTTTTTGAGCGTCCATCTTTCCGCTGCAGTGGTGTGCTACAGGTATGTGCTTGTCGATATACGTGTAAAATTCTCCCTTCTTGCCATCACACTCATAGCCCCGCCTTAGTGGCAAAACTATCGATTTACTGTTAGGCCGAATGTAGGGTGTTTTTTGTAAGCACGCATGAGACATGACGACTAAGCTAAGAGAAAGGTGGGCACTATTTTCAGGAGACAGGTGCCAACTGTTGCATTATGTTGAGACAATCGGTGCTTTCCTATAAAAAATGAGCTGTTGAAACGCGCTTCTGACACTGAAAGCGACAAGGAAGTTAAATATAAACTGCGGGATGAGCACTTGCCATATTATTTGAGCATCTGTATGCTGACACATGCCTGATTAATTAACCCTTTATTCGTACTGCTGATACACAGAAGTACGCCATGTGCATATTATGGTGACGAGAATATCTTACAAACTGCACCGTGCTGATTTTAGGTCGTGTTTCTGCAAATAAATTATGAATGATAACTTAACTGAAACAATACTGTGTCGCCATGGCAAAACAGTAATTTCGCAGTGCTTACAGTGCACCGTGCTGATGTTAGGTCATGTTTCCGCAAATAAATTATGAATTATGACTTCACTGAAAAAAGACTCGCGTCGCCTTGCCAACACAGTAATTTTGCAGTGGTTGATTTAGTTTTTAGCGTAGTCGGCCACTTCAGCGGATTCATGACTTAAATGTACTCAAATGTTTTATGTACGAGTGGATAGTCTTTAAAACGTAGTACTGGTTTTCTAGTATTTATATCAAGATTTCCCTATTTTTTTCCGACTACTACTGCTGTAATTGGGTTCCTGGCCAGGGCAGTGGTCTAACTGGAAAGCCAAACTTAAACTGTGAATAAAGTATTGTTCAAGAGGCTCAACTAGTCATTGTTAAAGCAAGCTTTGTGAAACAGCAACAAAATTCAAAGCCAACATGACAAATAAACGCAGAGAGTAATAAAGAGGCGAAGCCTGTGATTGGTTCAAGTCGTTTTCGCAAGAATATAAGAGCTTGCAAATGTTATCATGATCTGGCTTCTATTTCAGAAAACAGAAACAAATGAAGATCTTTCACAGATTCAGTTTATTGTTTTGGGGCTTATTTGTATATCTCCTCACGTTGGAATGCACTTCGGCAGTTTCCCTAAGACGCCGCAGGGGGTGTACGTATTATCGTTTTTTTTTGTGTGTGTGTACTAGCAAAGCTCACATTGCATGTAACATACGCAATATTATTGGAACTTCTCATTGTATTTTATTATGTCGCATTATCAATGAGAACTAACACGCAATATAGCAAAGTAAAGTATATAAGGAATGCTAGTGGAAGTAACTGTAATGTAATGTGCATGGTAAAAATGAATGGTCCTGAGCCATATGTCTACTAAAAATTGAACCCTTTAAACCAATTAACATTTTTCTACATTCTAAGCGAGGAGCTCATTTTAGGTGACTTGATGCCTTGTGGTAGGATACAAGAAATTCTTGATCAGCTGCCAGCTTTCAATAGGATTGTGTGCTACCTCACACAAAGAGGCAAAAAAAAGTAATCCATATTAAAAGTAGTGGCTACTGGAGGCACTGGTTTACGCTTCCACTTTAAGTACACACATATTCTTCATAATATAAACGAGACGATGACCGCCACCGTAGCTGACAGGTGCAGCATCGGGCGCGTTATTCCAAGTTCGCCAGCGTCAAGTTGTTTCTTCGTTCAACATTCTTTCTCCCCCCTTATTTTTAAATACTTCCAGTTACATCAGCTACAATTTTTCTGCAGTACTGTCTGTTCTGAATAATGTTGTGTCTCACAAAGAAAACGAGCCGTCAAAATTTACACATCCCTTCACTATATTCTCGCATAGGAATAAAAGTGATATAAACAAATTAGACCGCTAGCTATGCGATGACACGAAAGATAACGTCTTGCTGCAGGCGTCGTATTCCTTAACCACTGCCTCTTTGAGTGACAAAAATATTGTGATTACAACAGTACTACTGATGGCATGACACGTGCAAAGTTACAAGATTCAGCAAAAGTCTAGGGACTGGAACTGCTATAGGTAAGTTATACAAACCAAAACAAAACAAAACAAGAGATGCATGTAACAGTCTTTTACTATATTCATTGTTCTTACGAATACTCTATTGTCGTACTAACAAACGGTCCCTCAAGTGGCAAACCCATTCACCAAATCTTCTCACTCCACTGTTGCGAACGGGGGCTCGGGAACAAAATCACCAGCGCGAAACGAAGTAATACTGGTATCACAGCATGCAGATATATATCGTCTAGGCTATCGTTAAAGTTTTTTTAAATTCGCATACTGAAAATTTCATACAGGTCTTTTTTACAACTTTGTATTTGACAGGGCAAGATGCGACATCTGAGTTTATTTTTATGAATGCCAATGCTTGGGGTACGTATTATTTTTGTGTTGACGTCATAGGTGGTATATATAAAGCCTATCTGTATGCACTGTATTCACATTATGGGACACGACTTCTCAAATGGAAGTGTATTAGCCTGTGCTTGATAACAGATCGAGATGACATATTGTGCCGGTATATACAGGACTCTTATAGTAAATATTGCTTTGATGAGACTTCATGCAGGGATGTCATGTTTACGTTACAGAGGGCAGAAAAAACAAGTTATTTGCATTTCGAAGGCTTCAGTCATGATGCGTCATGTGAGCACTGTACAGTTGTCAGGGACATTTAGGCCATGATTGTTGCTGATGTGCTGACCAAAATGTGACGTACGGATCTGCAATATCTTCCAGCTTCAAGAGCATCAATTGCTACTACTTCTTTTGTGCTCGTACACTACAATAAGGCGCTATTCCTACCGCGAGATTACACAGAAGGTAAAGCTCTGTGCCAGTAAACGAGAAATGCTCGTCATAGCACACAATATCCGTTAGGAACATTCTAAAAAGAGGCAGGCTTTGCACTCAAAGAAGGCAAGAATAGCATTTCCATGTATTTAAAAGATAGCTTTCAAGAAAAATACTTCACATGGGACAATGTGAGTGGAAACTATGAAAAATCAACAATAAAATAACATTTCAAAAGCACAAACTTAAAAAAACCACTATTCATTATCACTCTGTCCTGAAGCAGCAAGTCAGTCGCAAGTAACTAAAAAAATAAACTAATAGATAAGGTATTGTTTATTTAGTGCCTCCACTGGTACCTTATTCAGATAAGTGTTACAACGAGAGTATTTTAGGTACATTCCAGCCACGCATTCACGCGAGGACTAAGAATAACCAAAAGAGCTACCTAAGCTGCCCTGCAAATCCTGATATAAAAAAAATCAAGTGCTGAGTGTGTATGTCTCACGCACGATTATAATCGTGATCTTCCTGGTGTGCTCTCGGCTCAGTGCTGTCCAACACGTGATCGACAGGCTACTCTCTGTTCCCCTCTGCCTTTGTGATGATAAAATGGCTGCCCTGGTCATTCCCTTCTTTGTCGCCAGCGATCTTTTCTCCTTGGAATAGCTGAGCTCATCGCCATTGTCCGCCGTGGTTTTGCACCATGCTCATCACCTTCGGCATCGGCATGTCACAAGACGGTACACTTCAACATATCAATCACTCTGTCTCGTCGGGTGTTCTCAGCTGGAATGTATTACTGACGCTTTCACTAGCCGCGATGGCCGAAAGAGCATTTCACTAACTCAGCAGCTTTCCGCCAGTCACAAATATTCAAGACAGAAGACGCAATTGTCCAAATAGTTACTGGCCGATGTTTTTACCGCCAAGTCTTCGAACAATTATTTGCTTGTTTCGTGCCGTAGAATTGCCCAATACTCCAGTGGCATTATGTGTTTGGCAATTCTGTGGATGTGCTAATGATGATCAGAGCTTCCATGTTGGTAAAACAAACGGTCTGAGTCTGGGCTCTGGTAAATCTATTCAAGGTAAACCAGCATTCCCGATTTTAATCTCGGAGGTAGTGGCTGATAGTCGCAAACGCTACGCCGCAGGACTGTACGTGGCGCAGAAACACAGTTTGGCATCATTCCACCACGCGCTCCAGATTCCGCCAACTTTTGCGGTCGATAAAAAGTACGTTTTTTGCTCCGGTCACGAAGCTTCTGTTGAGGTCAAAGACACCAACAACTCGTCACTAGATGCAGTAACCACTAGAAGACAATGAGTTTTTACTGGGCAATGCTTACCCAGCGAAGCTACAGCATACAGAGCCACCAACAAGGTCACTGTTTGCCGTCGCATCCAACCCTAACGACCACGTCAAAACACTGGACCTCCATATTTTCGTCATCAACTCCCACCACCGCCGTCAACACCACCTCTTCCACCTGCCGGGCACCGCTGCGCACCACTGAACAGCGACGCGTGGTACGCCCTTAACCATCTCATCCGCGGTGCTAACACTGTGGGGAAATTTGCCCAAGCTATTGTCACTGCCATTAACGTGATACAGAACTGCGTGGCTTTTCCGTGAACGCACACGTCCACCAACGTTGATTAATCACACAACATAGCGGACTACATCCCAGAACCTCAGTGGACACCGCGGAGACCTTCGCACTTTCGTTCACCAGGCCACTAATTCTCACTGCAACATGCTCATTACCACAACCCTACCGGGCAATGTTCAAGTAGACCGCATCCGGAAAACTGAAAACAGCAACTGAAAGAAGTGTGGCTGCTCTTCATCGCAATGCGAAAAATGTTTGGCCCACCATGAGTTCATTTGTGGGTTGCACCTGCGTATGCGAGCTAAATAACCTTTAGAACGTCACGTTTCCTACTTGTTGCTATGATTTCCTTATATTCTTTTAACCTTTCTTGTAATTCACGATTTTCTTGCATGCGTAGTTATTATAGCAATGCAATGTGACGCGCGCTTTATGTAACTAATTCGTCGTACGTATAACCACAATCACGAAGGAAGAATCTCAAAATAGGGAGATATGCCAGTTCTTCTGAATTTTTATAGTTTAAAACTGTGCACGCCTCGTGAATAATGGAGATTATTTTGAAACTAACACAGAAACGCTATCCATTTAGGTTATTTTTATGCTTCTTGCGTTGCACAAACTACTCTAGAGTGAAAAACTATTCTTAACTTTATCTGTGTACAGAGTAAATTGCTTGTAAGTTGATTTTTCAATGGCCGGGAACTAGTACACCCAAATGAAGTGCCCTGTTTTTTAGGCTTTCTTCACTCTTGTTCACCATTCCTAGTTCGGTTACGTTATTACAGAAAAATGTGATGGTAATCGATGCTTCTTTGCGCTTAAGTGCAGTTATGGCTTACTGTATTTTTTATTTGTTTCGCTTTGATTGCAACAGGTATCTGAAGTTTTTAGGTGTTAAGTAGAATAGGCAATTACTGATGTGTAATACTCAATTTATTATCTCAAAGACCCACGACACGGCCAAACAATGAGCTCACCGGCGTATCGGCATCGTGGGAGAGGTACGTATCTTCCGTGCATATAAACATAAGAAAGTGTTTTTCACTTAGTATATTTCATTCAATTCCACGATCATACATGCCAACTGCATGCCATCGACCGTCGCTAAAGGCATTTTTATGAGCTCAGTATTCCACCAAAGTTAGCTCGTAGTCAATTTCAGAAGCTAATTGCAAAATACTAACTTGTCCAGATGCCGAGAGTAACATATTCGTGAACACAAGTTTCGAGGGCCTCACTTCACAGCGTCTGTACTGAAAAGCCCTAAAAATTGAATGTACGTTTCCCTTACGCGGAACTTGCCCTTGAAAGTTCTCTACACAATGGCGACTTCAGAATTTATACAGTCCGCAATTCTCGCTATAATACTAATTGTATGACATTCGTAAGAAAACAAAAAAAACATAAATTGTCATTACCTATTCACAACATTTGATCCAAACGCTTGAATACTGGACGACACCTGGTCGCTGATAGTCCTTGTTTAGCTGTTAACTACTCTATCGTTATTTTTGATAGGGTGTGTACCTCAAACAAATGCGCATCAAGGCCAGATATTTCATTTTCATGAAGTAAGAAAGTTCCCAAAGTAATGCTTCTTTTACAATTTCATTTAGCTGGTCATATTTTATATTTTAAACAAAGTTTCGCTGATTGCTTGCGACGTGTACACTAAAATTAACGGGGAAGGGCTCTGAACTTCATAACCCTATGGCACACACGCACTGTTCATAGGATGTCCGAATAATTTTGAGCGAAGCTGAGGCACGTTGTTTATTCTTTTATCTAGTTTATTTATTTATTGAAGTGTCCGGAGGGCATTATATAGGGGTGGGGGGAACTAATCACGAATAAAATACAACCACATTTCAGGAATACAGCAATTGAAAAGGAAAACTAGAAATATAATGCAGAGCCAATAACATTTCACAAATGAACACAATCAAAGATCAGTATAAAATACGATTAAGTGATCTATTGAAAAGTGTTATCACGCTCGAGAAAAGAGTGGAGCGCTAATTGAAAATACTGAAGTTTGTTGATAGTGGCATTGCTAGATGACAGTGAATTCCATTAAACAGTTGATAGAGCAAGAGGAGAATTCCGGTATCTATCTATTTATCTATCTATCTATCTATCTATCTATCTATCTATCTATCTATCTATCTATCTATCTATCTATCTATCTATCTATCTATCTATCTATCTATCTATCTATCTATCTATCTATCTATCTGTCTATCTATCTATCTATTCGCCTATGCCTGAGTGCTCTCTTTCCCATCTTCATAAATTGCAATACACTAAAACTGGGATAGCTTTAAAATATTGTATGGCGATTATGGCTTGCTAACCACCACATGACTAGTGGGACTATGCTTGCATTTCGCCTTCAAGGGATCAAAGTGATAGCTTAACCGGGTGCCAAGCGTAGCCTTAAATTATGTTGCAATTAAACGAACGTTTTTGCGCAAAACGTTGTTGGTTTCCAACTGTCCTATGATGTCTCCTGGATGTGCAGTTCCGAGATGACCACTAAGTCATGATAGCTTCTTTTGCTGACCACCGCGTGCACTTGCGTAGCTACATATTTTGTACTGTGCACACGGCTTTAAACCAGCCGTTCACTGAGCAAGGCACATGATTGACGCCTTGTGTTATTATGGAATTCTATGACGCAATATATTGTGCGTTAAGAAAACTTTTTTCCGGACAGAAATATTTTAAACAACGTTTTTCCAAATTAGCTTAGAGCAAACGCGTGACCCTGCGAAAAACATGTTGCTCCTTACCACGCCGAAGGCGTAAGTGCGATTCTCGCCTTGTACTTTGATCTACTTCTATTTTTCTTATTTTCATATTTTTGTCCTTCTTACAGAAGATGCTCTTTTATTCACAAGGAACCATGCCCACGGCAACGCCGATGCCCACACCAAACGTTTTGAGAAACTAACTTGTTACCGCTACCACGTAAATAACGCCAAATAGATTGCTGTGCATATCATGTAACTCCTTTACTCACTCACGTGAGGCAAATACCCGCTTACGACATAGCGGGTATCCATCACAGCTTAATAGCAGCCCTAATCAACACGGTGACACTTAACATAGACATTTAAAATTTTGTTAGATCTCGCGCATTGTAATCATTGCTTATCATGATGCCTCATTGAGTGTTATGCAACGGCTGAGTCATTGTTGTAGTATAGGCACTACGTTCTTGCAGTTCATATTTAGTTCATAAAATAGCGTCGAATTCTTTATATAAATACCAAAGTGAACATAATCTTAGTTCACCACAAACAAAGGCCAACTTGGCAAAGCTTGCTCAAGCAAACAGCCAGCACGTGGTCTATCAACATTCCAATTCATGTATGCGGTGCCCTTTGCACACTAGAACGCCGCAATGCTATCTCTATTTCCTTTCACGCTTGGTCGTTGCACTACATAACATACGTATTCTATGTGGACACGGCCCCACAGACCCCGGTAACACGTCCACGATAGGAGGAATCATTGGTCATTCCTTTGCGGCAAAAATTGAGAATTTCCAACAGTAGTATTGTACCTAGTTCTTCCCTACGCATCGGTCGTCGTTACCGCTATAACAAACAAATGCGATAAAGAGTTCTGACGAGCTCCATTTGCCGTAGGTTAAGTAGTGCATTTTACGGCATGGAAAACAGGGACAAGAGCCCAGCTGTCAACTTTAATAAACTTCTGTTCAGCTTCTGGTGATCGATGGTGTGGGTAATGATGAGCTACTTCATGAATTGCCGAGGACCCTTCCACACATTCGCAGGGGAAAATGTAACGTGCAGGCATCCTCGGTCATTATGGGAGAAATAAAAACGCTGCAAGCCAGCTTGCCAATTCTGTTTTTCGCAAACCCCAGTGCCCTGTTGGCATCGTTTTGTAACTATGAACAAGTTGAATACCACATGATACAGTTGAACCCAAGTGCGTCCACATAACTTTTATACATATCGTTAGGCCCCGCCGCGGTGGTCTAGTGGCTAAGGTACTCGGCTGCTGACCAGCAAGTCACGGGTTGGAATACCGGCTGCGGCGGCTGCATTTCCGACGGAGGCGGAAATGTTGTAGACCCGTGTGCTCAGATTTGGGTGCACGTTAAAAACCACAAGTGGTCGAAATTTCCGCAGGCCTCCACTACGGCGTCTCTCATAATCATATGGTGGCTTTGGGACGTTAAACCCCACATATTGATCAATCAATGAATAGATACATATTGTTAGAATCATTTTGCAACATTTCCTTAAAAAAATTACACCGCAGCTTATTTCTTGCCGCATGCTTCGCGGAACATGAACTCGCATGGTACGCGGCATAAGAAAAGTACCTTGGTTTGGGCTAGCTGGTTAATAGTACTCACTTAGACAGGGCAGTGCAAAAACACGGGAGAAAAAAGGACAGTAGAGCTAAAGAGCGGTCTTTGTCTCAACTGTCCTTTTTTTCCCCGTGTTTTTGCGCTGCCCTTTCAGCGCGGGATTAGCCAAATTGTTTTCGTATTTTTCGTGTTACTGTTGGTAATGTAAAAAAAAAACATTTGGCTCATTATTTCTATAAAGAGGTGCACCAGCGATATCTTTTTTTCACTCAACCAGTATGACCATTTGTGATAGCACGCAGTTTGGTTTGAGCCACTTGTCGGTGTTCACGCTACTGAAGTGTAAGTGGACAGAGGAGGCGATGTGTTGTAGGCCCGTGTACTCAGACTTGGGTGCACGTTAAAGAACCCCAGGTGGTCAAAATTTCCTGAGCTCTCAACTACGGCGTCTCTCATAATCAAATCGTAGTTTTGGGACGTTAAACCTCACAAATCAATCAAATCAATCAATCAGTGGTACAGAGCAAGAACTGGTACCATATATCAAACTTAGTTGTCTTACTTTTTTGGTTAATCTTCATAGTACGTACGAGCAGTTGCCTGCCACGTTTTGACTACATTCATGTACGAACAGCGTTAGGTCAGTAAGTGCACTAAACTGATAAATTTTTTGAAAATGAATATGTTCATCTCATTTTGTTGCAGGAGCCGAGTTCGAACGTGCAGTAATACCTCAGTCACATTCATATAACCCATTTAACAGTGCGTATCTTTCTCCCATAAAACCGCTAAAAAACCAAAAACTTTTCGGGATATACTAAGGAGAACTGCAAAAAATTGCGAGGAAATAGAAAACAGCAAAGTTTATTTAGGCCATCCTGGTTCCCTTAGCGTTTTCTTGCATTTCAAGAGCAGGCAGTTTGATCAGACATCTTCATGTTATGCGTTGCTACCGTGCCTAAATGCCTTCTACAACACAACGCAGAGCGTCATCGTGCAAATAATAAAACTGCATGACGCTAGCTTTATCATGCACGTCAGTTGTAACCACTGTACCTTACACGCTGTGAATCGGCGTTCCCTAAAGCTGCCCTAATTCCTTAACGTGCCCTTTGAAACGGCGCGCACTTTAAACGTGCACTCCATTTAACACAACTCAAGGACCCAAAGTTTATGGCAATTACCTACCATATCCAGTGAGCGCACATGGTGTCTTAGGTGCGTGACCTTGTTCAAGAGCATTGTGGCTGAACAGTGCAAACAACATGAATAATGAGTGAATGAATGAATGAATGAATCATTTACATTCAAGTGAAAAAAAAGAAAAATTACACTTCGGAATGAGAGGATGAAGACATTCATGCCGGACGACGTCCCCACCCCCCTCCAAAAAAAAGGTCCTCCCACCAGAACACGGGAATACGGTCGAAGAAAACTACACAGTGCTGTGTCCGGTTCGTTCACTGCACCGTTTGTTGTGCTAATCTGCCAAACCTAGAAAACATTCAGCCTTTTGCGCCAACTGTACCGTTTCCACGTAAAGTTAGGTGTGTAATTTTTGAAAGTCTCTATTGTATTTCTGTTGTATTGTATTGTATTTCTGTTTCAAAACAAAATATGACTAATGCTTCTGCCTCTTACTATGTACTACCCGTTCATTTACACATTTAGTGAACAGATCATACCAATTTGTATAGTCTGCTAGCAACTGAAATTCACAAATAAAATAAGCTTTAGGGCAATAGGCAATTGTGGAAAAAGAAATGCTTGTGACTTCTTGGAATGAAACTCTGACGTTTAAAGACGCGTTTGTCGGTGGCAATCAAGCTATCATGCACGAAGGTTCCTAGGAGCTGAAAACAGGCAAAGTACTCAAAAAAGACTAAGCATGAGCTCAGTGCTTTCATGAACTCGTACACACTCACCTAAATTTCTGTGCAAGCAACCATCACACTGAAAACTTAATGCAGCGTAAAGCAACAAAAATAGTGTAGAAATATGCTGTTGTTATGAGTTTGTTAATAAATGTGATAAGAATTTCTGGCCTCGCGGCTTTTTATTTCATCAAGAGGTGTTAACTCTTTACTTGCTTGTGCTTAGCACCGGAACGTATATTTTCTCACGTTAATGTTTTGCCCCCTCACAACTTGAATTATTGTTGAATTGTAAATGTAACTGTCAAGATAAGGTGTCATGACAGAGGCACCCAGTTTGGTGGATGCTTTCTCATATATGTGTGCCGAAATGATGGATGTATCACATTCTACCAGAAAGAGCATGCAGCATGCCATAAGAAAGCAGTGATATATTGCGTTGCATTGAGGTCTGTCAGAATTTGAAGTTCGCAGTTCAGGCACATTTCTCTGGTTACTACATACACAGGCAATGGGTACATGTTTACTTTGCCGTAAATAACAACGCAAATAGTGCACAGCGAGTTGCGTATGTAATATTGTGGCACATGTGTAAGAAAGAAAAATAAATGTTTACTCTTGTAATACAAGGGCTCTGTTGCACCACCATAAAAAAGTAGCCTGATAAACATTCAGAGATGACACCTTGCCCGAGTCAATCTAATATATTCGCATAAATTTCCAGGCATTTAATCTAAATAACCTTAACCTTCAATATTGCAACTAGACCTAGCTACTCCCCCGAACGGCCCCGTCGCGGTTGTCTATTGGCTAAGGAACTCGGCTGCTGACCCGCAGGTCGCGGGATTGAATCCCGGCTGCGGTGGCTGCATTTCCGATGGAGGCCAAAATGTTATAGGCCATTATGCCCAGATTTAGGTGCACGTTAAAGAACTCCAGGTGGTCAAATTTTCCGGAGCCCTCCGCTAAGGCGTCCCTCATAACCACATCGTCATTTTGGGACGTTAAACCACATATCAATCAATCACTCTCTCGAACAAAAATTTGTTCTGAGTCGACGTTACAATCTAGAGCCAGTCCCTTCTGCCCACAGCTAAAAGTTGTTTCCCTTCACTTCATGATATCCCTTGCATGACTGTAGTACTGCATTTCCATTTTATCTCATTCAGCACACTTATGCATGACACCATTGAAGCTCGCTGACGTGCAGCAGCTCTAATGTTCAGATTTCTATCATTTTGTATCTACACATTTTGCCTAAGCGTCACGGTGCTTGAAATTTTTATCTACTTTTCCTGGCTGTGTTGAATCTGGGGCGCACCATTTGGTCACCCCATTGTACCACGTTTGTAGACTATTAAATTAATATTAAGCTTTCTAAATGTCTTGCTGTGTATTTCACTTCCTATATTACAGGGAAAACACGCAAACGATCAGCAAGTGTTACACTGCAACAGTGGCAAGGTAGGTTGAGTGCATTTCATGCTACACTTTGATATTAACAATCTGGTAATTCGTTCAATTCATTTCATTCGTTCGAAACATGGTGGATATGACCTGCGAAGCAGCAACCCTTGGTTAGACTATTCTGGTCCACTTAAGTTTACCATGATGGCGTGAAATAAATCGTTTCTCCGAAATTGCGACGTCCTCATCGTTCATCATCATCATCCTATGCGTGACCAAAAAATTGAGAACAATGTAAATAAAATAAATAAACGATGAAAATAAACAAATTATTCCTGAAGCAGAGTAGGGACCAAACCAGGATTGTTTGGGTCCACGTCGAAATTGAGCCGGGGTCGTTTGCGTGGCAAGTGAATGTTCTATTACGCGACCACGCCTCTGCTTCTTTCTTTATTGTATGAAATTAAAACAGTGAAAAAGAACTTCCTCTGCCTAAAAATGCCGTAAAAGTAGCTTTTTGCTCCACAAACATACGCGTCCTGTATATATTCTTCCCAATGCAACATTAAATACTGCAGGTGTATTGCGTGGTGCAAACATCCATTGCCAACGGGCGCCAAAATACGTGATTATCATAATAGCTCCATGGTTGACAGCCAGAACCTCACAACAAAAGGCACACACGCTACTGCGCCTGTTGCTTTAAAGCCGCGTAGTGTGTGCAAAGCAAATTCGAAAAGGTTTCATGCACGGGGTGTACGCACTAGGAACGAGATATGGATATCACGTTCAACTCCTAAAGATGGAGCTTTATGATCTCCTGATTTTTTTTGCGATACTAAGAACGCTTGCTAAGTGATCCCTCAGTTTCTGTTGACTTTCTTATAATGCTATTTGTTGTGGTCCCGCAACCAGTATATAAATACGTGGAACGCCGAATTAATGGGCTCTTAAAATATCGACTACCATATGCTCTTTAATGTATACTTCAAAATACGTGCCAATCCAGCACTTCGCCTTTATCTAAATGTGGTTGAGATGGCATGCCACGCCGTTCTTATCACAACTCAAAGTACAATACCCACTAAACTACCATACCAGGTTGTCTTTCAACCGTAGACACTAAAAATGTAAAAAAGTACTGTTTCCAATATTTATGCCACTAGACGAAACACGTATACAATAGAAGCACGGACTGCTGGTGAGCCCAACGATAGTACAATTATTATATGCTTAGTCACCAATGAGCATATAACAGATATACAATCGACGCCGAATGAAACCCGAAGAGTGGCAAGTCTTCGTGATGGTGTAGTGCACACCGTACATTTCTCGCCATGAACAGACAGGCATATATGCGCATAGCTGCCGAACAGGTTGAGGGCGCCTGTCAATGGTGTTAACTGGACGGCGCGCACTATATCATCGCAAAGACTTTCCTCTGCGTAGGTTTCATTTGAAGCTGATACACTTGGTGGATAATTTTGTTTCTAATAATGAATGCCCACTCTTCACAGTGAAGAAATTTGCAGCATAGCACCCGTTCTCTTGTCTAGTACCTATGGTGCACAACTGCTAACCGACAGGTTAGCAGTTGAGCATCAAATCCTGGCTGCAGCAGCGGAAGGTCGACGGAGGCTACATACGAGACACACGCTCACCTGGATTTGAGTGCGTGATAAAGAACACAAATCAATTTTCACAGTCCTCCATTTAGGCTTCCCACATAATCATATCGCGGTGTACCGATGAAATGGTGCAACAGCTTAATTCTACTGCATTATCAATGTACAATCATAATCAATGCACTTCCTCATCGACCTAAGTACTTTTAATAAATTTGACAAAATCGTCATAACCGCTAATTGTCTCATGTCCTTCACACTCATTGGTTAGCTAAATGAGTTCACTCATTCAGATTCAGTCAATCCGATATGAAGCCGTAACTTTTAGTGCGTTGGGCTAATAGTACTTTGCTGAGTGTGTTCGTAGGGGAATAATTTCTCATAGACCTACGTAAGTCAAAGTGAATAATTTTTTATAGACCTACGTAAGTCAGAGTGAAGATAGTTTACGAAAATTTCAGTGGTTAGAAGGTAGAGTGATTTCTAAGTGAGAATGCATTCCTTAAATGTACGGATCAAAGCTTCGTGTTATTTTTCCTCCTATGTTTCACCTGATTACGATCGTCAACAAATATGCCACCCACACTAAGTAAAAAAAAGCAACTTGACTAATATGGCCAGAACCATCACTCATTGTATCTGCAATTGTGATTTACACATGAGACGGACGCATCTCGGCTATTGAGTCTATCTATCTACCTGTTTGTCTACAGCACTTGTCTCTACTTCAATTTGTTTTTGTTTAGGTTGGATAGCGAGAAATCATACCCTTAGCAAATGTCTCCTAAACGCCGGCAGTTTTTATTACCTATTCACTTTGAAGTACGGTGTGGTTTGAATGCATCAATATTAAAGCTTTTGGAGGCGAGCTCAGCCTTGAGAATGTGCAAGTTTCCAGGGGGCAACAATTATGTGGCTAGCGTACTATATATGGAAATAATTTTTTAACTTATCATTTTTGCACGCTTCTTTGTCTTTTAGGAACGAGGTGGTAGTGAGCGCCACAATGTCATGCCAGCAATTTGGGAAACTCACTTCAACTTGAAACATTCCTGAATAGAAGATACAGAGGACGCAACAGTTCCGAAGACGAAATCATAATATATGTCTTCCAGTTCAAGATACAAGCGTGCCACAAAATAAAATTCAAACAAACTGCAGAAATGCATGCTGGATGTTATCATTTTGCAACATATTCTAGCGGTGGGCCTTTCTACCCGAGGCAAGTTGTCAGTGCTGACCCGCAGGTGGCGGTACGTTATCCCGGCTGTGGCGGCTGTATTCTTAATTTACTAGATACGTGTGATAATCTTTTGTCTGCCTTATGTCTAAACGTTAGTTTTACTCACTGTGCCCGATGTACAGCTCACGCCAATTGAAACGCCAGCGTTTAGAGTTTAATATTAAACAGACTCTTATTTTGGTCAACTGCAGTTCGAGCACTTGAACTCGGACTAAAAATATTTTAGCACCCAGATATTCAGAGGTTTTTGTGCGTGAGAAATTGGCCACAGGAGTCATCATTCAGTGGCACAGCGTAAAACAAATCGCCGCAAGCGCAACTGTCTTGTTTTTCAGAGATGTTTAGAATCAGTGACGATCGTTTTATCAACCATCAAGCGACATCGTTGTGTGGGTATACACGTTGCGCTTGCGAAGGCAGAATAGATTATGCAGACGCCGTAACAAACCAGGAATAATTAGAACTCCATATTAGGTGATTTTAGCAGTGACGTCATCGTGGTTGTCTATTTGTTGGTATAATTTGTGCTTCGGTGTTGGTTTCACTCTAGCAGTTGGTTCAGTTTTATTGTCTGTTTGTAATTTCTAGATTCTGCTTCTTCTATGTTTCAAGCTGCAGTGGTTTCTTCAGATGAATAACTTCAGTTCTCTCATTTGACAGAACCACCAATTACAGGAATTCATTGTTGATAAGTTTGTTACTCTTAATTACTGTCCTACTATGTTTTACTTGGACATTTATTATGTTTGTGAAAACTACGCCATTGTATTGACCAAAATCACGTTTTGGAAGCTTTGGTAACATCGGCAATAATTTTGAAACACGTGGCTGAGTAAACCAATGTTCAGGCGTCATTCACAGCCACTCTTCTTTTTCTTTGCCGCACATTCTGGTTGCTTGTTTTTGAGTGGAAGGATGTTTTTCGTTGTATGGAGGAGCTGTCCGTGGCTGGTTACTTGCCATTTCTCGCAATGATGTTATCACGCGTCCCCCTTTGTGCGATAAGGACACGTGTGCCTCAAATGCTGCGCTTTAGTACGGGCAGTGGTTAACGCACATGGTGACGCAAGGCACTACGATGGATTCCAGTGCCTAAATTTGTATGACTTATGATTAAGGCTGAATATGTAGTCATTATGGGAATTCTTATAGAACGCCTAAGCGTATAAAAATAGATATATCATAATGAGCAATCATACCACTCTTGTGCGTCACAATGACGCAGCTTGTCAGTTTTTTCTTTCGATACATATGTAGTAAATTGTCACCTACTGATCTAGAGATTTTTTTCACAAATCGAATATTAAGATCAAAGTACTATATCAATTCCACAGTGGACAGGATAAAGGGTGCTTTGCCTTTGACGTCACATTATGATAGACATCAGTACATGTAGCAGGCCCTTTGTAAAACTAAGTCATTCTTGACTTGCATTTAATTGCGAACAATGCTTCAGTTTATGGTTAACTCCAGTTTAATACTTTTCTCTTGGCATACATATGTTCACACTCTTATTTTCGGCCTATTGTTGATCTGGCAATTTGTACTGCCCTCAACATGTAGCCTCACATTTATATATGTAAGCTGGGTTTGTGGATGGTGGCAGTGAGTGAACTGTCTGGTTATTTTGAGATTGACTTGCTAAATTTTGGGTACAACATGTGTATTGTACAAGTCTTGCCACTTAAAACGAGTGTTCATCACATGACATTATATCGGCTTTTGTCAGCTGCTGTTTATTCGAAGCCCGACTACGGAATAAAGTTATTCTAAAGGTTCTCCACAATAATTATTATTATGAACATCATAGAATCCATAGTGGAGGCCTCCGCAGAATATAGCGACATTGGTTTTAAACGTATGCTGATGATGGATTACAAGGTGAATGCTGTAGTAAAACAGCTGTGTCAATGTGTTATAAATCAGGTGACATTTGGTGCCAGATATCACATTGTTATAAGACATTTTCGTAACGTTACAGACTGACTTCGCTCACAGTACCATAAACGGCTTTCAAATAATAAATGTGATTATATTATTAGCAATCCGCGATTCTTGGCGAGTGCGTTAAGAATAGTCATATATAATGCCGCTCATCCTAGAACATTGTACTTCCAGCAGCAACGTGATTGATGCTTGCTCAATACCTCTTCTGAAAGCTACTGCTTGGCTCTTCGTAGCGGTGAATTAGGAGGTAATTGTATCACGCTCTTCTAATAGATAAAAACTAATATGACTGGCCTTATCTTCTCGTTTAATATTCGCGCAATGTTTATTAGAGGCGGCTGATCTTTTCACCATCTTAGAACTTGTAACGGCTTTGAATTCCTCTGGCGACCCCTCGATGTCATCCACAGTGAATTTGTGCCTAGAAAGAAATATTAGGGAGCTCGCGCATACGTATCAAATGGTTCAAAAACCAAACTAGTCCGCACGTCGCCTTAAAATTCTACGCCTGTTCGTTAAACAAAATAATTTCGATGCATTGACGACATATTAGGCACAAATCCTGTTGACAATATTACTG
Organism: Rhipicephalus microplus; assembly: GCF_043290135.1. Lineage (NCBI taxonomy): Eukaryota > Metazoa > Arthropoda > Arachnida > Ixodida > Ixodidae > Rhipicephalus > Rhipicephalus microplus. The sequence goes on along the minus strand of NC_134707.1, from coordinate 72,438,105 downwards.
ACCACTGCAAAGAGAAAATTGGGACACCAGAGAATGATGTTGCAGTTTCATGGCGACGTACTTCGTTATCTGTGCAATCGGTGTAATAACAGATAAGAAGGCATACTCAGACAGTCTTTCAAGTAAGCTGTAAGGCAATATTGAAAAAGCAGATCAGAGAAATTTTCTTTCATCATTGTAATTGCCTATTTTCTGGCATAACATTTGTGAAAACTTTCATTATTTCGCATGACAAACAAATTCTAAATGTAACAGCAACCAGTCTTCAGGGCTGTGATTTTAGTTTCTGGGAGTGTGAGTTTCAATAACAGGTCCCCGCGGTTATGTGCACGGAGGACAAAAGAGGCCAAGCTGATCTTCCTATTATCCCAGTCGGGAGTCTCATTTCGTGCCTTAAGCTTGCCCTCTCAGAACTGCCGTTGTTTGATGTGCAACGTAATGGCCATGCAGGTTCCAAGACGAAGTGAGAGCCGAGGACATCTGATGTTGCATACAACTTTTTACTTTCTACATTTACCTTTGCAAGGCCAGTTACTAAAGACAAACTATGCCTTGAAGCACGCCGTCACTTTATTATTATTTTACATTCATCGCGCAAGCTGAGCTGAAGGGGTAGGCTGTTGGGCTGAAAATTGGCCTCATAATGGCGAAACCAGCGCACGAATTTGTGTGTCTCTTGAGCCCATCCTGACAGTGACAACACCACTGTCAATAAATCAATCAAATAATCAATCAATCAATAATTTCATCAGTTAACTACATCATGGACCAGAGGACGTGGCAACAAGGAGCTCTCGTGATCTTGACAAGGCTTTCAAGCCGATGAGTTCAGAGGCTGTAGCTTAAACACTTCCGTTATGTATCTGTTCTAGGTAAAATGTTTCAGAAGACATGTAAATTCATGTTTCAAAACATTTGTTTCAACTTAACCAAATAAATATTACCAAAATAAAAGTAGTTTCTCCGTTATGCAGGTGGAATGCTCATTATGCTAGACACAGGCAAAAAATAGGTGGAGGACTCCCAATCCGTTTGCCACATACGCCCTAGTCCAAATCTAGTAGGAGGCTGCTGTTGTTATCAAAGGTTGCGTTAGTTATTGCCAGTGTGTACTAAGTACTTGCATATCTGGTGTAACGGCCATTTTACAGAAAGACGGCTAGGTGGGCCATCGGTTTACGCTCACTTTTGAAAAGTGGGCTGCAGCACATCAAAAGACAATTTAAGACTTTCTTATCTGCTTCCTCTCTCTGTTTCTCGGTGTGGTTCAACTAAACTTTCAAACTTCTCTGTTACTTTGTTAATACTTGTGCTAAATCGTGGTATACACTGACTTGTGGTTTGCATGGCGTGAGAATTTTGTTGCCTTTACTGGAAGGTTGAGTGGTACGCACCACCTTTGTCTGAGACACAGTATCAACGCATTGTGTTCGCCGGAATGTACATTTGTTCGTCAAATTATATACGCTGTCTGCAATGAGACAATTTTCTCGTCTTCCAGACCACGTTGAGGCCATGAAAGTGTGAAACTGGAGATGGTAATGTTGCTACGAGCCCGCTGAGTAAAAGGGCACAAAGGTGCATCCGGCAAGCGTTTTTTAACCAATCAACGTTTGGGCCAATTTCAACAACTATGTAAGATAATTGCGTATAATCTGGCCTAAAACAGAGCTATATGAAGGTGAACAGTAAGCGAAGCGCCAGTGTAGAGCTAACAACGCTGTCTGCAAGGTTAACCTCGTAGTGAAACAGCAGCGTCAAGGTCGTTCTGTGAATTTGAGGTCGATAAGAAGTGAAACACTGGCACTCAGTTGATACCGCTCCCTTTTATGTAGAACGTTGTAGAAGAGAGAGGCTGGCCATAGCATAAATGAGGCCGAGCTAATCAATTCCTATCCTAAAGAAAGCAAGAACACGCTCTAACTTTCTCCAATCAACATGCGAGAAACCTGACACTATACACTAAATTATCTGTGCTGCTGACCTCAACATAAACTTAAACCAAATTCAACCACCTTATTCACTGTCATTTGCCTGACCTTAAAATCTTGCCACTAATGCATCTGTGAAAGATTGGCTGCTCAACACGTAGACATAGCGTGCAGTTTTTTTCTGCTCAACAATTCACAGCTCGCAATGCGCACACAAAGCTTCGCTTGCTTCCATGTTTCCAGTAGGATGAAACCTTCCAAGTATCTTTCTTTGAGCAGAGGGACTTGCTGGGCGCGTCGGTTCATTCTTTACGAGCTTATGGCGCGAAAAAAACAAAACGAGAAAGAAGGACAAGCGCAGATGGACCCTTGGCCAAAGCTGTGGAATCTTAAGGATGCCTAAAATAAATGAACAGCCAGTTTTCCTTACTCCGAGGTGAATTCAGCCGTGTTATTTCAAACACAGCATTCAATTCACAAACGAAGTTGATTTCTTTAAAGAGCTTTGCTCTGACTCGGTTTCAGACTGCAGGTTCCGTTGAAGTATTTACAAATCTTCGATTAGCCACGCTTTACGGAGAGGCTATTTTAATGTAACTTTAATGTGAACTAAGCCAGAACCAAAATTGACAACGCAAGGGGGAGGCTTTCCTTCAGTGATACTCTCTTTCACCCTAGTTTTTAATCATGAAAGAAAACAAACTCCAACATAAAGAAAATGACAAATTTGCGATGCAATAGGAAAAGACTTGCTTCTCACAATGCCTTTCGTTCTTACCCGTCTATTTACTGGTGTGAACGAAAGGCAATGTGATTGGCACGCACAGCACGTTAAGAAAGAGGGGAGATGTGTCGCTACGTCAAATATTCTCTAGGCGATGATAAGCCCCTCGGTGGACTAATAATATGCTTGATTCATTTTCAGGTACCACACTGCAATGAATGGGTTTCGTCCATACTATATATTTTTTATAGGACTACTTCTACTGACGTTTGAACACACCATCGTACTGGCGCTCAAAGGACGGAGGTGTATGTATTTATTCTGTTGACGGTTAGAGTATAAATGCAGTTTTACGCAGCATTTACTTGTAATAGTTACCTTCTACGTAGGTTGATGCACTTTCCACGCTCAACACGAAGTCGTAATTGATGAACCGATCCATGTTTATTTTTTTTCATAATAGGCACCATGTGTACTGTTGCGCTGCATGAAACATTCAACAAAATAGAGCTCGCATATTATGCGATATAAATTTCCATAATACCGGTGTTTTTGTCACTGCCACTTTGTGTCGCATGGAAATGGTGTCGATGTTTAGACCAGTAAATTGATTGCTCACTGATGGTGACATAATCACCCTTTTTAAAAGCTGGTAACTTATTTTTCATGTTTTTGTTTTGTATTGAAAGCATCTAAAAGATGGCACAGCTGATCTTTGTCTTAGCTTTTTTACTTAATTTTGTTTGATCTCGTTTAAGATCGCTTTTGCGAAGAAACCAGGTGCCCGGTTCTTCATCTGCTTTTCGTCTCATTTCGTGCACAAAGCGAGTTTTATGTTTGCACCCGTGACTTTTATGTTGACGATGAACACATCTCACGTCCCGAAAGAGAAAGAAGACAACCACCCGCCCGTAGCACGACACCACAAGGAAATCCGTACGGATTTCTCAAAAAGAAAAGCCTCTCAGTTGCCGCTAAATACGTCTCGGTCCAAGGTTCAAACTCGGGACCAACGCATATCCGGGGTCGTCACTCTGCCAAATGAGCTAACCAGTAAGCTAGCAATTCACGGCCGCACGGTGAATTTATCGACAACTCGAAGCACGTGGACACAAGTAGTACAAATGAGTTCTGCGAAAACCCGCATGAACACAAGTAATGGGAATGAGTTCTGCGGAAACCCACAGGTTCCCGCAGAACTCATTTGCATTACTTGAGTCCATGTGCTTGGAGTTGTCGATGAATTCACCCTGTCGCTGTCAATTGCTAGCGTACTGGTGAGCTCAATTGGTAGAGTGATGACCCCGGATAGGCGTTGACCCAGGTTCTAACCTTAGACCAGGACGAATTTTCCGGCAACGAAGAGGCTTTTATTTCTGTATGGAATTTAAATCTGTATGGAATTCCTTTTGCTTTCGTGCTACAAACGGATGGTTGTCTTCATTCCATTTCCTAACTCTTTCGCCACCTTGCGGGTTTCCGCATAATTCTTTTGCATTACAACTCACGCCATTCCTGTATCGGAAAATATCCTCTGATTGGAGCAGCCACCTGAGCAAATGTCGTTGGCAGACAGACGAACAGACAGACACACACACACACACACACACACACACAGACACACACACACACACACACACAAACACACAGATAGATAGATAGATAGATAGATAGATAGATAGATAGATAGATAGATAGATAGATAGATAGATAGATAGATTCAAACTGCCTTCTTCTGTGCAGTAAACCCAATGACGGAAGCAACATATTTTTATCCTCCACCAGGCATGCAAGGTATGTAATAGTTTTACTGTAATTCCCATCCTCGCACATAATGAAATAAACCACATGTACATCGCACAGAATTCGCCTTTCGAAAGGTGACTAAACTGCGAATACGGCGATTGTACAAAACGCCTAATTTAGTTCATTGAGCAAGCCAGCATTGATCATGTATTCTATTGTTACGCAGCCGAAAACAACCCAGCGTTTGGTCAATAACGACAATTTGTCGGACAAAGCTAGTCTTCCATGGGATAATGGAGAAAAAGAAAAACGTGCAAGAAGCAAGCAGCAAAGCTGAGCCGGAACAATAGGAATGTCACGTGCTTTTTTGCTGTGAGCGTTCACATATGAACGTATTTCAGAGTTGAACGCCCGCATTCGACACAGAACGCCGGTCGGGTGACGACAGTGACAAACTAGCCATTTGAGATCAATTATCGTGTGCAATGATGGTTTGTTCATGTGTGCTAAACGCCGTGTTCAAGTGCCTGTGGGTGCTGAGAGAGATATATAAGATCTCGTATGCCATGTGAACCTTCTAACAAGTTACTACTGATTCGTAACTTTATGTTTCTTTTTTTAGCCATCCTACGTAATGCTGGGGTTCGCAATACATAATAAATAAATAATGTGACCAAACTTGAACCTCTCATAATCAAGTCATTATCTTGCAGGAGTGAGGCATCGAGGAGCAGGCAGAGATGGTTCATTCCTTTCGAGAATATTTAAAAGTAAGTAACTTGTTCGCATATTAGCCCGAAGAGCAAGGCTACCTCTTTCCAATTTTGTGATTCACTTGAACATCTTTAAATGAAAACAAAAAGCTGATCATCTCAGTTCAGCTGTTTCAACTGGCTTTGTTTTCTGCCACAATTTAGGGGCAGGCAGTTTTGAGAGTTAGCTGGGGGATACGTTTGTCACCTGTCCAAATGCCTACTATATTTTGCGAATAAATTTAGCACAAGTAGAAAGTAGTACTTACACAAAGAGAAGAAATCATGAGTGAAAATTCACTGGAATTTATTGTGAAAAATTCACATCACACTGAGTCCTTACTTACAACGTATAACCTTAGTGACCACTATTTTCCTTATTGATTGCTGACGGAAGCACTCTAGAGGCAAAAATGTATTGGAAAACTAGGCCTACATATACGCAACGCGTTTCACGGCGTGGCATAGGCAGAAGGCGTCATAAACTTAGTGGCCGCTCGAGCCTCCTTTGTGCAACTAGAACTTGGAGCATAATCAGATACCTTGTTGCGGTGCTGCTTGATGCCTATTCACTGACCCTTCGTTCACAAACCGTTAACAGCGTACTCATCAGTTCCTTCTTTTTTGGCTGTTTGTTTTATTGTTCAATAATTTTAGGTTGTTTACTGCACGTAGGGAGGAAAACCACACCGCTGCGTGGTTAACCTTTCTGGTTTTTCTATTTGGTTTCCGTTATTGTAATAAGTAGGGGTAATTTACTTACAAATTCTCGCTGTATGTGCTTCTACAACGTTTTTAATTTATGAGATGAAGTTATTAGCTTATAAAAATTTAAGTGTAATAGTTATTGCAATATATTACAGACCCAGGACGTCCTGGAGCCCGGAGACGCCCTAAATTATTAGGCAGTAAGTGCCTTTCTTGCAAGTGACTCTACAAAAAGCTACATATTTTGTCGCATTCAAAGAGTGCGAAATCACGTGCGAAAAAGCCCATGACGAGTAGCTGGCTGAAATTATACATGCACTTAATCTGTCTTCAAATGCGAAGCGTCTTAGGGTAGAGCTCAATCCTGTGTGCCGCGTGACCACCCTTGCTGCGCATGCGCACCCCCTCCCTTACCTGTCCTACACTCCCCTAACTCGCCTCGCAACGCCGACTGTTACTCTACTCTCGCTCCCCCTCTATCTCCTCTAGGCATACGTACCCATAGCGCTTGCCCAACTATCGCACATGGGTACCCCTTGCTTTCCACTTCTACGTTCCCCCTCTCTCACCTCGCATCGCGGGTGCATGCAGCGTCTCCTTGCGAGTTTCTTCATGGAGAAAACCAGTTGCTCGCAGAACCGTTCACTGCCTACCCTATATCTGAAGGCACTGGAGCTTGAACAATGACGTCTAAAATTAAACCTCTATGATATTAACCTCCAAGGTAGTCCTGGTCGTAGATTTCGGCTGTGGATTGTAGAACAACAAAAATTTGCAGTGTGCGCCTTAACTAAAAGTGGACTGCGGGTCTCTGTGTCCAATGGGCGTCTTCTGTCTGTCTTTGCCTAAAAGCTGCGAATGGCGTGTGTAGTTCGAAACACCTGTCCATCACTGCGTGCTTTGCACCTCCCAAAATTTCCCTCCTGCGCAACACAACCATCTGTACCAGCGTCCACGCCACCGCCAGTGTAAGCGGTAGCGCTCACCTCTTCGCATCTACTCGTGGTTGCCTTTAATGGAAGGTTTAATTTTTACCATTTATGGTCAAGTCTTCGCTATGTATGTGGCTTGAAATTTGCTGATGTTTATCTTAAGAAAACCATGATATGATGATCAGAGACGCTGTAGTAGATGACTTCGGGAATATATATATATATATATATATATATATATATATATATATATATATAGTGGGAATAATAATTCAATGGGCCAGTTAGTCTTCGTGAAGGTATGGGATATGGCACAACGGGAGCGTTGTCAACAAGGATAAATGTATTTATTTCCCAACAGTTTCGGGAGGGGACCTCCCTTCATCAGGGGATGAGTTATACTGACATGAGCTTCCAAACATCCTTGCTGCCGCGTCCCTCTCGCCTTGAAAGACGTTTGCGAGAGTGAGAGGGAACTGGAAGAAGGAAAAAAAGGAGAAAAAAGAAAGAAAAGAAAGAAAGTAAAAAAGAGGAAGAACCACTGTCAACACTGAGAACGAAGCCAACTGTCCGTCTACATCCACCTACGGTTCATATCACGTGCTGTTCAGTTCTTGGCGTGTGTCGGGCCACCCAAGATTGTCGCCGCGGTGCCGGGAGGGTCCGGGACGGCGTGCCTAAAGGGGTTTCCCCGTAATTGGTCGTTCGGCGGGCGGCGGGCGGTGTGTGTAAAGGAAAGGTTTCTCGTTAATGGGTCGGTCGGCTATTTACCTTTAATCTTCGTCCGTTTCCCTTCAACGGTCATGAAGTGGTAGGCGAACGTAAACACTTTGTATGTGCATGTGAAAAAAAAAAAGAACAGTGTACACGTACGACGAGTCAGTCAGAAAAAAGCATGGTCTCCAGCTATCAATCTTTGTCACCAATTTTCTCCTGGCCTACTTCTCGGAGGCAGTTGAGTTTTCCGGGGTCCTCATTGATACCGGCTACTAATGTACGAAATTTGAAAATAAAATATGCCTCACGCTGTTCGAGCTCGCGTCTGTTTGAAAAACCGGACTGCAAAAGAGTTACGCTAATATTTTTAAAACTGTGGTTTGGCAGGCGCAGATGCCTAGATAAAGGTAGCTTCGGCAGTGAAGTGGCGTGGTACCGGTGATTATTGAACCGCAGCCGAAATGGCGTGTCTGTTTGGCCGATATATTCTTGTCCGCAGATGTTGCAATGTAGCATGTATATTACGTTACTGGAGTCACAATTAAGGCTTTCAGTTATGCAGAATTTGAAATCCGAGAAGTTCGCTTTGGATTCACGTGTTGTGAGCATCTGTGGGCATACCTTGCATCGAGATTTTCCGCAGGGATGGCACCCTGATTGAATTTTGGGGGTGTTTGTTTTTGCCCTGACAAGAATGTCCTTCAGATTTTTATCCCGGCGGTACACCACGTGAGGTGGCTTCGCGAAAATAGAAGTTAGTCGTTTGCTTTGCCTGATTATGTTGAAATGGCGGGAAAGTATGTTGTTGATTCGTGGCGGTATGCTTCTTGTAAGTAGTTAGTTGTATTAAGGACTACAATTGCTGCTCCTTTGTCAGCGAGTTTTATTATGTCTGTCCTAGATGCCAGATTTCTCATACTCATTTTTTCAGATTTTGTCAAGTTTTTTTCAGTTTCCTTTTGCATCGTCGGGAAGATTGAGATGTTTTGATAGAGGTAGTCTTGGGGCTCATTTCGCATGGGCTCTGTGATTATTGAAGCGAATCGTAAATGGTGTTTCTGTTTGTCCGATGTACTGCATACCACACACGTTGCATTCGAGTAGGTATACCGCATCAGAGGAATCACATGTTAGGTTTCCTCGTATGGTAATCAAAAACTTGGCTTGTATTCTTTCTCTCTTTTTTTCTTTCTTTTTTTTCTTTTTTCGGTTTTTTCCCACTTTCTCTGTACCCCCAATGATTTGAGATTGTATAAAGCTGAGCACCAACAAACTGTACCTTCAATCCTGATGAGTGCCAGACTCTAGGCCGAAACGTCAAAATAAACCACGTTTGGACCGTTCACGGAAACTCGCTGGGGGGGATAGCTGTTGTGGTAGCTCAGTGGTAGAGCATCGAACGCGTCATTCGAAAGGCGCAGGTTCGGATCCTGCCCACGGCAAGTTATCTTTTCACCAACTTTTCTTCATATTTACATTACAATTTGGTCTAATATCTTCCCCTATAATTTCCTTGGCATTATTGTCTGTGAGATCTCATATAAATATATATATATATATATATATATATATATATATATATATATATATATATATATATATATATATATATATATATATATATATAAAGAACACAAGCGAGTACACGTACGAAAGAGCAATACTTTTATGCCAACGTTTCAGCCGTGGCACGGCCTTCGTCCTTCCCTGACGAAGGCCGTGCCACGGCTGAAACGTTGGCATAAAAGTATTGCTCTTTCGTACGTGTACTCGCTTGTGTTCTTTATACGTACCAGACCCCTTGAACTTCCTGCTGAATATATATATATATATATATATATATATAGTCAAGTAGATCCTCCGTGAACGGTCCAAACGTGGTTTATTTTGACGTTTCGGCCTAGAGTCTGGCACTCATCAGGATTGAAGGTACAGTTTGTTGGTGCTCAGCTTTATACAATCTCAAATCACTGGGGGTAGAGAGAAAGTGGGAAAAAACAGAAAAAAGAAAAAAAGAAAGAAAAAAAGAGAGAAAGAATTATAAGGTGGACTCTCTCCGGGCGCCCCTCTTCCACTCTTCCTTCCACTTCCCCCTCCATCACTCTCCTTTTTCTCCTTTTCACCTTTCTGATGTCTGCGGTCTGAGTATGCTTCCTTTCACTAACGCATTCTTCCCGACCAGACGGCGCCTCCTGGCTCTGGCGGTTCGGTGTGGGGCAAAAAGAGCTTTTTTAAGAAGTTTAAGCCTTTAACTTATCAGCACCCCGTCGACATTTTGTCGTAGAAAGAGGGGTTCTGCGTATTGCCGCAGAGGCTGGTAAGCGGGCGCAATGCGAATTTCTTGCCCGCTTCTGGATTACGCGTGCAGCAGGGGCTCCCGACTGGGCACAGGGTTGCTGTTGGGCATGTCATGCTTGGCATAATTGATTGGGCAGTAAAGTAAAAACAGAAATAAGATGATAGCTGTACTTAGCAGGAGTAGTTACATTTGGAATTGTTTTGAGTTGTCCAGTGCCCATCGCAGCTGCAGTGCCGTGAACTCAGTTACTATTTTTATTATTGCTGTTATTGTTTTCTAATGCTTTATTAGCTGCAAGTGTACCAGGATTCTCATTTATTCCTCAATCGAGGGTGTTAAATCGGTGGATAAGGTATGACTCTTGTTGTTCACGTTCTCGGTTTGATTTAAATCCCGTCGCTAAGAGCGTTACTGATAGTTGGTCGAATGCATCGTCGGGAAGATTGAGATGTTTTGATAGAGGTAGTCTTGGGGCTCATTTCGCATGGGCTCTGTGATTATTGAAGCGAATCGTAAATGGTGTTTCTGTTTGTCCGATGTACTGCATACCACACACGTTGCATTCGAGTAGGTATACCGCATCAGAGGAATCACATGTTAGGTTTCCTCGTATGGTAATCAAAAACTTGGCTTGTGTGCTGGTTGCTTTGTGTGTTTCTCGCATCGCCTTACATACAAGACATCGGGACTTTAAACAAGGTCGGAATGGATTATTGGGGGGTGAGGTAATGATTTGAGAGTGGACTAGTGTCTCTTTGAAGTTGCGTGGTCGTCGGTAAACGACGCCTGGAGTGGATGGGAATACGTATTTCAGACGTTCACTTTGTTCCAAAATGTAATGTTGTTGAAGGATATTGTTTACATTTGGGAAGTTTGTGCTGTACGTCAAGCAGAGGTTTGTTTGTTGTGATTCTTCTTGCTGTAGTCGCTTCATAAGTAAGTCATCACGCTTCAGTTTTCTCGCTTTTTAAACAGCGTCATCAATTACATGTGGGGGGTTATTTTTGTTTCTCGAGCATACGTTATAGCCTCTGTGAGCTCGTGTCTAAATCAGTGTCTCTTGAGCAAATTCACTTGAACCGGTGAGCCTGACTGTATGGAATACTGCTTTTACAGTGGCACGGGTGATCGCTTTGGTAATGGAGGTATTGTTGTCGATCCGTTGGTTTGCGATATAGGGTTGTAGAGAGCTTGTCCTCTTCTATCGTTATGGTGAAATAAAGAAAATTTACGCTTACTTGCGAGTATGTTTGTGTGAAGTGTATGTTCGGATGTACAGCATTGTAAGTGTCTATAAAGCTGAGAAGTTCGTCCTCGCTGTGGGTCCAAATAAGAAAGATGTCGTCTATGTATTTTCTGTATAACAGTGGTTTCAAGGAACTTTGTGCGAGAAATTCTGATTCTAGCTTTCTCATACATACGTTGGCATAATTGGGTGCCATTTTGGTGCCCATAGCGGTCCCGCTGATTTGTCGAAATTACTCTTGGTTAAACTCGAATGAATTTATTTCGAGGACCATTCTCGTCAAAGTTGCAATGGCAGAGAAAGCTAGGTGTTAGATCTTCTATGGTTTGTGTACATGTTTTTTAATGCAGCTATGTCGTCATCGTGAGGAATATTTGTATACAATGAAGAGACATCAAGAGTTACCAAGTACGAGTTTTTCGGCACACACAGACCTGCAATATCTCGAAGAAAATGTGTGGTACCTTTAATGTACGAGGCGGGGTGCTTGGAATGTGGCTTATTAGTTTGTCCACGTACCCTGATATGGGTTCAGTTATTGTACCGATGCCTGATATGATTGGTCGAATGGGGTTACCGGGTTTATGGATTTTTGGGAGGATGTAGAAGGAACCTGGATGAGGGTATGCTGCTCGCTTCAGTTTGTGGTCAGTGTTAATTATGTTTTCAGCATCACACAGTTTTTTAGTTCTGTTGATACGATACCTTTGTATTCGTCTGTCGGATCACCTGGGAGGCGTTCGTAAAATCTTGAGTCGTCTAGTTGGCGGTATGCTTCTTGTAAGTAGTTAGTTGTATTAAGGACTACAATTGCTGCTCCTTTGTCAGCGAGTTTTATTATGTCTGTCCTAGATGCCAGATTTCTCATACTCATTTTTTCAGATTTTGTCAAGTTTTTTCAGTTTCCTTTCTGTCTGCGGTATACGTGTACTATATCTTTCTGTACTGCGGTGATATATAGGTCCAGGCACTTGTCTCGATTACTGTTCGGTGTCCACTCATTTGTTTTACGACGGTGAATTGTTTCGTGGTTAGAAGGCCTGCCTGAGAAATATTCGTGCGACCTTAAGCTTCTAGCGAAGTTGTCGAGGCCTCGGAGCAAGTGGAATTCATCGAAAAATTTTGTGGTTGGGCAGAAGCTTAGTTCTTCAGATAGCAATTTTTTTGCGTCAGGTGACAAGCTCGTGTCCGATAAGTTTACAACCACAGTGTCACAGGGTGTGTTCATAGATGGGTGCTCGTTTGTACCGTTAGTGGTTTCCTGGGTGGTGGTGTTGTAGTGATAAGGAACTATATCAGGGAACGTGGGGTTGGGCACATGGCCTCTTTTGAGTTTATGGGTTTTTGTGGTCATGATAGCTTCGTAAGTATTCTGTTCAAAATCTGTTAAGGAGGTGATTTCTTCGTTCGATAAAGTGTTGTGGCGCAGAATGGTTTTGGTCATTGCGACCAGTTTCTTTAGCTGCTTATCACTGTGATTAAGAGCGATTTCTGGTAATTTAAGAGATGCCTCAAGCAGGACATTTTTCCATATTATTTGGTCGTGTTCATCTAGGTTTGTAGCGGCTAGTGTGAGGGAGAGTGTCATACCCTAGGGTCTGACACTCTCCCTCACACTGGCCGCTCCTATATATATATATATATATATATATATATATACATATATATAGTAGCGGTATATATATAGTATATAGTATATATGGTATATATACATATATATATATATATATATATATATATATATATATATATATATATAGTGGTGTGAATTTCATTAGTACAGTTGAAGAAGAGGTCGACAAAGGTGCGAAAACACAGGTTTTACTTACGTTTCGGTAGGTGGGCTTGCCTTTGTCAAAGTGAGTTTCTTTGACGAAGGCAGGCCCCCCTGCCGAAACGTTAGTAAAACCTGTGTTTGTGCAGGTTTGTCGACCTCTTTTTCTACAATATATATATATAGACATACATACATGTGTATATATATATATATATATATATATATATATATATATAGATATAGATATACATACAAGTATATATATATATATATATATAGAGAGAGAGAGAGAGAGAGTAGAGAGACAGAAAGAGAGGGAAGAGTGTATACCTAAGGGCTCGTTTTTCCGTGTTTCACACAATATTATTGAGATATAACAGACAATAATGCCATGGAAAGTATAGAGGAAGTTCCTACACCGAATTGCAATGTAAATGTGAAGAAAGAAAAGAGGGTGAAAAGATAACTTGCCGTGGCAGGAACTGAACTTGCGACCTTCGAATAATGCGTTCTATACTCTACCACTAAGCTACCATGACGGCTATCCCCCCAGCAACTTTGTTGGGTGTATATGTGAATTTAAACATGGGAGTGTCAGTCAGCACCACCTGTAGCCATGGCAGCCTGTGTGGAGTCACGTAGCAAGGAAACTTATTACGAGCTGGTAGCTGATCAATAGTCCCTCGTATACAACCTAAGGCACCAAGTCTGCCAGTATGAAACCCCCGTTAATGAATAGGGGGAAAAGTATATACTTCTAAGTTCGTTTTTCCGGGATGTGACGCAATAATAATGAGATCTAACAGGCGCGTGCTACATGACGCCACACGGGCTCACAAAGAGTGTGCCACACACGCCGCCATGGCTACAAATGGGGCTGACTGACACTCCCCTGTTTAATTTCACTTATATACCGACTATAAGTGAATATATATATATATATATATATATATATATATATATATATCTAGCAGGCATAAAATATTTCTTAAGAGAAGTCAAAGCACACTGCGTTAAACAACTCATTCACATGCCATGACTTGTTCTGCATACTAGCGCTGGGATATTTGTATATATCAAATAACGCTTGGGGTACGCAGTATGTGAGAACCTTCAAGTGTTTTCAAGCCAGAAAAGCTCGTTCATGTTCTTCCGTTTGGAATACAGTCTTTGTGAACACCTTGAAATTGTTACCCCTCTTTGTACTCACTCGCAATGCGGAAGATAAAAAAATTGGGCGCAACTGAAGCCTACGAAAAGACGCATAGAGGTTGCTCTACGCGCTGTAGATTAACAGAAAACTAACTAAAGGGGTCGTGTTTGGTATTGTGAATTCGTACAGCGCATCGCTGAAGCACAAAGGCGTAACAAATTCGGTAGATTCAACACACCTTGAGAACAGATGTTATTTGAAGCATACGCATGAAGGGTGACTGCGTTGTAATTTTTAATTGAGTGAAACGTTACGAAGCGGCGCTCAAGATGAATAAAAACTGACACACAGCTGCACGTTCAACAGCCGTATTTGTTTTACATATCCAGTTGTTTTCAGCTGCGCAACGATGACAACAGCTAAAAATATCGCGAACAAGGCGGTAGATATGAAGGAAGCACTGAGGCTCGCGAGGATGGTAGCTCTGCTCACTGCCACATAAATTTTAGCGAATAGAATTTAACCGCACTTCACATTAACATTCGTGACTGATGTAATATGGGAGTACATATGTAATATTTATAAAATTGGATAGCCAGATCCGCAAGCACAATTGACGTTTCAGGAACATTAGGCTTTATTTTAAACGTATTTCTAAGAGCTGGCGTGGTGTTGTGGTAGAATACTTGATTGTCGCGTAGAATGCTAGGTTTCAATTCCAGCTGGGACCCTGACATTTTTTCCACACATTCAACTGGCCAATGCTGCCGATAGCAGCGCTCTCTTAAGGTTCACGCGTTAAAATTACCCACATGAGCGCCCATTGCACATGAGTATATATAACGGACTAATTACGTCTGGCACATACCCGTGTCCCAATGGCGCATACCCATCCGCAGGTATGTGCCACTGTCCGGTGGAAAGTGCTGACAGCATGCGAGACCGGATTGTGACATTATTCCCGTATTCACTAGCGAGTTGTATTTGTCTAACTGTCTTATCCACCTATTCTAACTTTGGTTTGCCCCAAGTTAAGAGAAAGATCTCGAGAGGCCCAGACGTAGGCGGCCAGATAGATAGATAGATAGATAGATAGATAGATAGATAGATAGATAGATAGATAGATAGATAGATAGATAGATAGATAGATAGATAGATAGATAGAAAATGTTCAAAGTGTCTGCTGTAGGCAAAAAAATGATTCGCACTTAAAACTGAGAGAGTTGTCTTCTCAAGCCTTTTTTGTGTGCACCACTGCGATATATTCGAGTGTCTTTGTGTTTCAGTGGCACACTGGAAGTATCAATCTGATTAGGCTTCAGAATGTGATAACCCAATTTCTCGCTATCACATTCTTTGCTTCGTCCTTGTGGCGACACTGTGACTTTCTTTCAACCTGCATTCCTCCCTCTCTATTCTGTGCTTCTAAACGTCCGGCCTCCAATGCTACTGACTCTTGGGTCAGAAGAAATTGACAAAGTGCTTTTGCTGAATAACAATAAAAAACAAATTTACAAACAAGTCTCCTCTTCGCAAGCTTTATTCTAAATCAACCAGCTTTAGGATAAACCATCTTGCCCTAAATAACTCCATACATCAAGTAAATATAATTTCTCAACATCTCAAAACATTTAAACCTATTTAAGTCTTGAAGTCTCAACAAACAAGTGTGAAAACATAATCATCCTGCAAAGAATGACTTTGTCTGTATAGCCGCGTCTTTTGTTTGCATGTGATGCTTGATTTATGGATTCTCTGATCCCATTCATTGAGTAAAAGCGTTTAATATTCTATTATGAGGGGGTTATAGTTGCTCTTAAAAAGAAAGGTTATTCGAAAGGATGGCCTAAGCCGAAAATTTTTGTTTGCGCAAGAGTACCAGGATCACTGCAAAGTCTGAAGAACAAACAGGCGTTAATCGTCACTCCCTTCTCTTCTTCTTCCGTGCGGCGATATTAAGTGATCACTTGCTCCCGTCTAGGCATGTAGTAGTAAACTGAAATCAGATGCAGAATTTCTTAACTGATCGTTTTTTTTTGTCTCTTTTAGGGTAATATGAACACGGCCCCATCACCTGAAACCGAAGAACTGACACTAAGATGAAAAGCTTGTTGGCACATGGACCACGGGACAGTTCACTTGGCAAGACGCGCATCATTTCATTTAACGGCATCGATGCAACAGCCGCGAGACTTCAACAAAAGCACACGCAATAGCGACTGCAGTAATATGAAGGGTTTTGTGCTTGGTTGTAGTTTTCTTTGGTTTTAGTGGCATATAAGCAGCAAACGTAACCAAACACCAAACACATGGCGTTTTTAAATAAACATGGTGAATCATTCGGCCGACTTCTTGTATGGCCGAGAAACCGATAGACAGCAACAGGGTGAAATAGACATCATTATTCTTTCAAAAACTGCAGGTCAGCTCACGGAAATGTCCTGGAGTGTATTCAGTTATCCAGGATACAAATTAGATTTTTCTTAAGCCCCCTCCTTTTCTTACAAAGCAAAACACACGAGTTTTGAAAGAATATGCTTTGTCATAAAGTCGTTGCTGGGGGAGAGATAGCCTTCATTGTGAAATGTGGTAAATGTTTTGGGAAAACACTGCTTGCCGTTCTTCACGTGACTTTGCACTTTGTTACTGCACCACTCAGTGCAATGCCCTTGTGGTGAAAAAATGCACCTTGAACGCTCAACTACCTCCCCAAGGACGCGTTTCACTTTTGTGCAATACCGACTCTAAAAAAGAGGGATCAGCCACGCTTTTTCTTTGCTTTCCGTGACGGAAGTACTTCACTGAAGACTTGGTGGACGCCTGTATACAACTTCTTCGGGTTAAATACAATTCATTGAATGACTTGAGGAATGAAACGCACCGCCACTCGTTTCACAATGACGTATATCTCGCTGCTCTACCAAGTACGCTACCGATCCACGTATACGATGCTTTACAAACTCGCCTGATCTCTATCACATCTCCTCCTAACATTAATACTCACTGAAACTTTCGAGGACGCATGGTAAAAGGTGACGCGTTCCACTGTTAAAAACATTACAGACGACCAACGCTCTGTTTACCCTCATTAACAGCGTGTGCTGCTTGTGCCTTTACTTTCACTTTGGGGGCATAAGTTTGCTCAAGTAATGACGTCTGTCGAATACCACAGCGTAATATGTGTTGATGGATTATTTCCTCGGGACTGCCCATATACCTTGCGCAGATGTATGTTAACTACTTCAGCTACGAGAAGGATTCACCCCGCTGCTGTGGTCTAATGGCTAAGGTAGCCCACTGCTTACCCTCAGGTCATGGAATTGAATCCCGGCGGTAGCAGCTACAATTTTGATAGAGGCAAAAATGCTGATCCCTCGTGTGCCCTGATCTGAGTGCACGTTAAAGAACCCCAGGTGGTCTGAAATTTTCGGAGCCCTCCACTTCAGCGTCTCTCTCAATCATATGGTGGTTTTTGGACGTTAAACACCACATATCCATTTATCCGTACCAGAAAGGTTCAATCATGTGTTTTGGGTTTAGTATTCGGGATGGAGATCTTCAACAATAGGCGTTATCTTGGATGCGTCAATGTCCTGCGGTGCTGTCACACTCAGTATTGCTGAAGATCCTGTGGTACAAGTGCTCATACGGCAACGTACTATCTGCGTTAAAGAAGTCTGAACAACGGCGAGCCTTCGGGACGGTACAGAACGCGCCATCCAGTTGTGATCATAGACAAAAGCGTGCATTCTTATCAGCAGCTGTACGCATATATGCGCGCCCCTCCTTGGAGACAATTGGACGGCACGCACTATACCATCGCGAAAGCTTTTTACTGGTCGGTTCTCAAACGACGCAGATAGTACATTAAACAATGCGCGATTTCCTGGCTGGTTCGTTTTAACGTTATGGTAATCTTGTGACTGAAATGATCAACCATATTTTTTGATTGATTTATTTGTGAAATTCAAAATCCCAAAACTACCATATCTTTATGAGAGACGCCGTAGTCAGGGCTCTGGAAATTTCTACCCCCTGGGGTCCTTTATCGTGGGCCATATTTGAGCACACAGGCATACAGCGTTTTCGCCTCCTTCGAAAATGCAGCCGTCACAGCCGGGATACGATCCCACGACCTACGGGTCAGCAGCCGAGTACCTTAGCCACTAGACCACCCCGGTGGGGCCAACAATGTTTTTTTTAAGAATTGGTTACCACTTGAACATTATACATATTTATTCAATTTCTGATTATCATGTTTATCGGCCTGTTATGTGTCTGTAAGTAGTATTATTCGTTTCATCAGGACAATGATGGCGAAAAAGCCCTGCCGTGGTGGCCCAGGAGCAAAAGTACTTGTGAACTTTCTTACAGCACAACACCAGAAAAAATACAGGACAGGGAAGGAGTAGAACAGATAGAAAAGACGGCGCTGTTCTACTCCTTCCCTGTCCTGTATTTTTTCTGTTGTTGCGCTGTAAGAAAGTTCACGATGGATCCTAACTAACTGGCCCAACTTACTGTCTTACTCAAAAGTACTCGACTGCTGACCTGCAGGTCACGGAATCAAATCCCGGCTGTGGCTGCTGCACTTTCGATGGAGGTGAAATCGCCGTAGACCCGTGTGCTCAGATATGGGTGAACGTTAACAACCCCAGGGGGTGGAAATTTTTGGAGTCCTCTACTTCGGCGTCTCTCATAATCATATTGCCACGTTCCATTTCCCAAGTTTTTGTTATCGTCCCAAAACACCACACAATTCTTAGCGCAAACCGCGCCTGCAGTTTTCTAGAAGGTTCCGGACTGTAGTAGATCATTTCGATAAGATCACGCCCACTGTGCGAACGGTACAGATTGTTCTGGAAGCTACGCCACCGCCAGCGATAACGCTAGAACATTCGACGGCAAGAGTATAAATGCCGACGCGCTTCGCCGCTTGTCAGTTGTTGATCGAAGGCCGACGCTCCGTTCGCCGCTATCAGTCCGAGACTGCTATCTGTGCGAGACTGCTGCTGTAATTGGACTTTCCCTTTACCGGGCACAGGTTCGCCCAAATAAACAGTTAAACCCCAACACGAAGTCTCCTGTCTTCGGCCACGTCACGACCCCGTGACATCTGGTGGAGGTGCTGCTTCGTTCATGTACCGGACGCCCCCATCAAGCCGTGAACCCAGCCCACGTCGCGGAGAAGACACCGACGCCAACCAGGAGCAGCGAACAAGCCGCCGACAGCAAGGGCTACCACCGGAGTACGGGCTTCTAGAAGACAAAGCGCGAAAGACCAAGGCCATGACTGCGACTGCAGCGACAATGACAACCGCCGCATCCCAGCCCACGATGGTCATGCATCAACCCAGGGAACCACCAATTTTCCATGGGTCATCGTTCGAAGACCCGGAGACCTGGCTGGAAACATATGACCGTGTGGCCGCCCTCAACCACTGGGACAACGAAGAAAAGGTCCGTCGTGTGTACTTCTACCTGGAAGACACCGCAAGGACCTGGCTAGAGAATCATGAGTCCACGCTCCGAACGTGGGATGTCTTCTGCGGCGCATTTCTGCAAACGTTCGCGAGCGTCGCTCGCAAAGAAAGG
Organism: Rhipicephalus microplus; assembly: GCF_043290135.1. Classification (NCBI taxonomy): domain Eukaryota; kingdom Metazoa; phylum Arthropoda; class Arachnida; order Ixodida; family Ixodidae; genus Rhipicephalus; species Rhipicephalus microplus. Next base: position 72,418,525 of record NC_134707.1, on the reverse strand, counting down.
GCCGCTGCTCAACTAGAGACCCGGGTTCAGCTTCCAAATGAGAAGGTTGGAATTTTTACAGAGGAGATGACCCGCCTATTTCGTCACGCTGACCCAGACATGCCTGAGGAGAAGAAAGTTCGTTTCCTCATGCGAAGGGTCAAACAGGAGCTCTTCGCGGGACTAATGAGAAATCCACCAAACACCGTCCAAGAATTTGTATCCGAGGCGACCACCATCGAAAAAACCCTTGACATGCGCACCAGACAGTATAATCGTCGCCTGATTCCAGAATGCGCTGCTGCTCAAACCAGTGACTCTGAAAACCTGCGTGAAACGATCCGAGCGATCGTGCGGGAAGAGCTGCGCAAACTATTGCCTTCGGCGCACCCTCAAGTGGATTCGATCGCCGACATTGTGCGAGAAGAAGTTCGGCAATCGCTTCAAGTTCCCCACGCACCGCTGCCCGAGCCGGAAGCTATGAGCTACGCCGCTGCAGTGCGCCACAACGCTCCTCCCCGTCCACGCCAAAACGCCGCCCCGTCGCACTTCCGTCGCCGGACACCACCGCCGCCACCACCCCCACCGACGACCTACCGTTCACCAGCGGGCCAGCGCAGTGCGCCGAGGAAAACGGACGTTTGGCGCACCCCTGACCACCGCCCTCTGTGCTACCACTGCGGCGAGGCCGGGCACACTTACCGCCGTTGCCAGTACCGACAGATGGGACTGCGTGGCTTCGCCGTCGATGCACCACGTCCGCAGCCAGGGGAACGGCCACGTGACATCGCCGACTACCTGACAGGAACTCAATGGACACCCCGAAGTCCTTCCCGTTCGCCGTCGCCCAGCCGCCGCATGTCACCGCACCCCCGGCAGTACTCCGGCCCAACGCGGGGCCGGTCTCCTAGCCCGTATCCGGGAAACTAAGGGCAGCAACCGGTGGAGGTGCGGTTGCTGTGCGACGAACTACCGAAGATCCTCCGACGACGACGACGCCGCGACTGAGCTTTCCGAACACAATGCCAACCAGGCAAAGCCCTGACGGCAAAAGCTCACTTACCGGAGGTGGCCTGACGACGCAACATGGAAGCAGCGGAACAAGCCGACGCAGCCGTGACCCGACGCCACGCCCTAACTGTAATGCGAGACGGCGAACTAGCGACCTCGACGTTCTTATCGACGGCCACAGTGTGACTGCTCTCGTCGATACTGGAGCCGACTATTCTGTCATCAGTGGGTCGTTCGCCGCGAAGTTAAAGAAAGTTAGGACAGCTTGGAAAGGCCCTGAAATCCGCACAGCCGGAGGTCATCTCGTAACGCCTGCAGGAATCTGCACAGCGAGAGTCACCATTAACGGCCGTATTTATCCTACAGACTTCGTAGTCCTACAGCGTTGCTCGAGAGATGTCATCCTTGGCATGGACTTCTTATGCCTCCATGGTGCTGTCATCAACCTAAAAACAAAGTCAATAACGTTATCCACAGAAGAAGCACTACCGCCGCGCACGCCGTCAGCACACCATGCCTTGAATGTGCTGGAAGAACAAGTCACCATTCCGCCTCGCTCAAGCGTCATTATTTCAGTCGGCGCTCCTAAATCACCTGACTTGGAAGGCGTCGTTGAAGGCAGTCAGCATCTGTTGGTCACCCGAAATATTTGCGTCGCAAGAGGAATTGCAGAGCTGCGGGGAGGCAAAGCAACGGTTATGCTCACGAATTTCAGCAATGAGTACAAACATGTGAACAAAGGAACAACGGTCGCATACATCGAAGAAATTGTCGAAGACACCAGTGCTTTCGCCCTCGCCGATTCTGCGGAGCCTGCTCAGAGGAACCAAGCCCCTCCTATAGCTTTCGACGTCAATCTCAGACTTCCGAACGATAAGCAAGAACAGCTCAAGGCCCTGCTCCTGCAATACGAAGATTGCTTTTCGTCGTCATCGAAAATTCGGCAGACCCCAATCACGAAACATCGCATCATAACCGAAGAAAATGCCAGACCACTCCGTCAGAGTCCGTACAGGGTTTCGACGCGAGAACGTGAGGCCATGAAGAGACAAGTTGATGAAATGCTGCGGGATGACATTATCCAGCCGTCCAAGAGTCCATGGGCATCCCCCGTGGTGGTAGTGAAGAAAAAGGATGGGACCCTACGTTTCTGCGTCGATTATCGCCGCCTGAACAAAATCACAAGAAAGGACGTGTATCCTCTCCCACGAATAGACGACGCACTTGATCGGCTCCATAACGCCAAGTACTTTTCGTCAATGGACCTCAAGACTGGCTATTGGCAAATCGAAGTCGACGAAAGAGACCGAGAGAAGACGGCGTTTATAACACCGGACGGCCTCTTCGAGTTTAAGGTGATGCCCTTCGGCCTTTGCTCAGCGCCTGCAACTTTTCAACGCGTTATGGATACAGTACTGGCAGGATTGAAGTGGCAGACTTGCCTTGTGTACTTGGACGACGTCGTCGTGTTTTCCTCGAGTTTCGACGAGCATCTTCGGCGCCTTGAAGCTGTACTCCAAGCCATCAAGACTTCCGGACTCGCACTGAAGCCAGAAAAGTGCAGATTTGCGTATGAGGAGCTCTTGTTCCTGGGGCACGTTATCAGCAAGTCTGGAGTTCGTCCCGATCCACGAAAAACAACCGCCATCGCCGACTTCCCGCCGCCCACTGACAAGAAAGCAGTGCGCCGATTTCTGGGCCTGTGTGCCTATTATAGGCGGTTCGTGAAAAACTTCGCCCGCATCGCCGATCCTCTCACTAACCTTACCAAGGCCGACGTGGAGGTTAAGTGGGAAACGCCGCAGGAACACGCTTTCCAGGAGCTAAAACATCGCCTCCAGACGCCTCCGTTACTTGCCCATTTCGACGAATTCGCCGAGACAGAAATACATACTGACGCAAGCAGCGTAGGTCTTGGCGCCGTTCTTGTGCAGAGGGCTGACGGACTTGAAAGGGTTATTAGTTACGCCAGCCGATCGCTATCCAAAGCAGAAGCAAATTATTCCACAACAGAAAAGGAGTGCCTCGCCATCATCTGGGCTACGTCGAAATTTCGCCCCTACCTCTACGGCAGGCCCTTCAAAGTTGTGAGCGACCACCACGCATAGTGTTGGCTAGCCACCTTGAAGGACCCTTCTGGTCGCCTCGCACGATGGAGCCTGAGACTTCAAGAATATGACATTACTGTCATTTACAAGTTTGGCAAAAAACACTCCGACGCCGACTGTCTCTCTCGTGCGCCTGTCGACCAACCGCTACCCGACGACCCGGATGACGACTACTTCTTAGGAACGATAACTACCGACGACTTCGCTGAACGACAGAGGGCTGACCCGGAACTTAAGGCCCTAATAGAATACCTCGAAGGCAGGACCGCCGAAGTCCCGAAGGTATTCAAGCGCGCACTTGCGTCGTTCTTTCTACGGAACGGTCTTCTACAAAAGAAAAACTTTTCACCGCTTCGAGCTAAGTACCTCCTTGTGGTGCCTTCAGCTCTGCGACCAGAACTCCTGCAGGCCCTGCACAACGATCCGACGGCAGGGCACCTCGGTGTTTCTCGCACGCTCGCGAGGATACAAGAAAGGTACTACTGGCCACGTCTTACCACCGACGTCACCCGTTATGTGAGAACATGCCGGGACTGTCAGCGACGCAAGACACCGCCGACAAGGACAGCGGGACTTCTGCAGCCAATTGATCCACCTTGCCGACCTTTCCAGCAGATTGGTATGGACCTACTGGGGCCGTTCCCGACGTCGGCTTTCGGAAACAAGTGGATCGTGGTAGCTACCGACTACCTCACCCGCTACGCCGAAACAAAAGCCCTGCCAAAAGGCAGTGCATCCGAGGTAGCTAAGTTCTTCGTCGAAAATATCGTCCTACGTCACGGCGCCCCGGAGGTCCTTATCACCGACAGAGGAACGGCATTCACTGCCGACTTAACTCAAGCGATCTTGGCATACAGCCAAACAAACCACCGCCGGACGACAGCGTACCACCCACAGACCAACGGCCTCACCGAGCGGCTTAACAAGACGATCGCCGACATGCTGTCAATGTACGTAGATGTCGAACACAAGACGTGGGACTCCGTTCTTCCGTATGTGACCTTCGCATACAACACGGCGGCGCAGGAGACGACGCAGATATCTCCATACAAATTGGTCTACGGTAGGAGCCCGGCAACGACGCTCGATGCCATGTTACCCAACGTCACCGACGAAGAAAACCTCGATGTGAGCGAGTACCTTCAACGAGCCGAAGAAGCCCGACAACTTGCGCGTCTCCGTATCAAGAATCAACAGACGACCGACAGCCACCGTTACAACCTTCGACGACGCTTCGTGGAATACCAGCCCGGTGAACGTGTTTGGGTGTGGACGCCGATACGCCGACGTGAACTAAGTGAAAAGCTTCTGCGACGGTACTTCGGACCGTACAAGGTGGTTCGACGTCTCGGCCCACTTGATTACGAGGTTGTCCCCGACGGCATCACGAACTCTCAACGACGCCGATCGCGACCTGAAGTCGTCCATGTCGCGCGCCTCAAGCCGTTTCATGCGCGTTAACAAACTGAACCAGTGTTTTTTTTTGTATTATTGTTGTATCGGAATTTATTCATTGTACTTTCTTGCATTATTATTGTACTTTCATCTTTAGTTAGAGCATCGGGACGATGCCTTTTTCAGAGGGGGGCAATGCCACGTTCCATTTCCCAAGTTTTTGTTATCGTCCCAAAACACCACACAATTCTTAGCGCAAACCGCGCCTGCAGTTTTCTAGAAGGTTCCGGACTGTAGTAGATCATTTCGATAAGATCACGCCCACTGTGCGAACGGTACAGATTGTTCTGGAAGCTACGCCACCGCCAGCGATAACGCTAGAACATTCGACGGCAAGAGTATAAATGCCGACGCGCTTCGACGCTTGTCAGTTGTTGATCGAAGGCCGACGCTCCGTTCGCCGCTATCAGTCCGAGACTGCTATCTGTGCGAGACTGCTGCTGTAATTGGACTTTCCCTTTACCGGGCACAGGTTCGCCCAAATAAACAGTTAAACCCCAACACGAAGTCTCCTGTCTTCGGCCACGTCACGACCCCGTGACAATATGGTGGTTTTGGGACATTAGACCCGACGTATCAGTCATCAGAGAGGGCGAAGAAAGCAATGTGAGCACTGCCTAATAAAACGAGCTCGTTCGACCTACGAGAAAAAAAGTTTGAGCGTATCTTCAGTTGTTTTTCCGTGCGTTATTCATTCTCTATTTTATGCACAGGTGTGGGTAATTTTCTTTTAATTTCACTATTAGATCAAAGCTAAGGAAGTGCTAACCCACTATTTTCGAAATTCTGTCGTTTTAAACGTCTAACATACAATAATTTTTTTCATCTAGAAACTGTGCTACTATTTGCTTTTTCTACCATGTTCACATAGGAAAGACAAATAAAAAATCCCACCATATCCACCATATGAATGACGGCGAGAAGGTTATGTTCAGGAAGATCAATTACCCCCCTTACATTGCGCACTTTATCATGAAAAGACGGAAAAACACATGCGTACAGTAAATACAAAGCTGTTTCTTAATCACAATGCCCATATGGTGATAAGATGTGGGCGGCGTTTTATTTTCATTGTGATCGTCTCTCTTATCGAGAAATCTAAACCTAAGGGTCCTTGTCGGCAATCGAACTCGAAATTTCAGACGACGACATTTCGGTTCCGCTGCAACTTTGTGAGCCCTTAGATCCAGGTCGGCATGCCGGTGCTGCCCTTCTGCTGCAGCCTCACGAGCCCGCAAGTCTAGATTCGCCTGTCTGCGCTGCCATACTGAAGTGAAACTCTGGACTGCGTAGCCGCGTAGCCACGCTGCGCGCCGTAGTGTTCATTCATAACAAAGTGCACTCCATGGCCATGAGAGAAAACCCGGGTGCGAGCGCGTTTTAAAGTGCCAGGGCCACCGCAGCGAAAAAAATGGCCAAAATCTACATTGTACACTGTAAATGTCGACGAAGGACCATAGTCTTGCGTCTGGAGAAAGTGAACAAAGCTTTTATTTGATGTTCTGTGCAAGAAAATTGGTGAATGGTATTCTGAAGGCGCGGCGTTAGAATGCCTCGAGCGTGTTACGGAGACGAACAAGCGCATCCAGGTACGTTAGACTCGAGTGCCATGTGGCAGTTATCTTCGAAAACGAAGACATGCATGACCGCGGAGGAAGATGCGCGCCAGTTTTGGAAGTGATAAGGTGTAGTATGCAAAGGGACGGGCAGGTGCCACCACCATGCCGTCGTAGCAAAGCGTTGGAAACACCTATTTGAGCATCGCATTGCACTGTGAGCGCAGCGCGTTAAACGCTACACCTCTTAGAGTTAATTGTGTGTGCCTCTTTATTATAAAGGCAGACTTACAAAACATAGGCGTGTTGTTATGACGCCTTAGATATGCGCAATATTTGCATTTTTAATTGACAATCGCACAACTACGACCGCTAAACCTTCAGCAATATTGGTGGGCGCAACGGATGGGGTTGGCCGTGTGGTGCCGTTCGAGGTATCGTTAGGGCGGACAAATAGACGAATGTCCAGCCTCTCGGCCTTTTAAACGGCTAAGATGAAGGTGTCGAGTAAGCCGGTGGCTTAAGTCCTCGCTCGAGACTCAGGGTCACGTCACGCCGACATTCCTCCCCCCCCCCCAAGGGGCGTCAACCGCCGGAAAGCTGAACGTCCCCGCGACAGCACCAACCCACCTGGAGTGCGTGCGCCTGCAGCCCTTGGGTCACGGGCCCTTCCCCCGGCCGGTGACCACCACCCTATGCCAGGAGGCGAGCGGAGCCCGGTTTCCACCCACACACCCGGAGTCCCCTGCTCTGCCGCCTACCACCAATTGCGGGTCCCAGGATCCAAAGCCTGCTGAACCAGTCTACCAGTGCGCGGCGAAGCTGCGCTCCAACCACTAACTAGACACGCCCCCCCCCCCCCCAGTCCTTTTTCGGAGGAGCAACCGGCTACGCCTCCAGCAATGGCCGCACAAATGAGCCTCCCGGTGAGGGAGAACTGTTTTTTTAACACACCTGATGGCGATTTGTCAATAGATGACCTTATTGACGCAGTCGAGCGCGTGGCCGGAGATGATAGCGTGCACGTGCTCAAGCACATGGGAGGCTCACATTTTCTTGTATGTACTGGTAATGCCGCTCCGGCAACTAAGTTAATGGTCAGCGAAGGTTTTGTTGTTAACAACCAAAAAGTCACGGTGGAGGCTGTAGGGCCTCCGGTTATCTTTGTGAATGTTTTTCGGTACCCAGCCTATCTCCCAGACGACCCCTTGACCAGTGCACTCGCATAGTATGGTAAAGTCAAGAACGTGGTCTTTACGACTGTGACTAATCGCCAGACGAAGTGAAATGGTGCCCGCGTCATCCGCATCGAGATGAGTAAACCAGTGCCCAACTTCCTAACCGTGGCGGGGCACCGGATCATGATGGAGTACCGCGGCATGCGGCGAGTGTGCGCGCGCTGTAGTGAAGTGGGACACACGGCTTCGGCCTGCTCGACTCCCTACGGTAGGCGGTGCGGCACCTTCGGCCGCGACACTGAGGAGTGTGAGGCTGAGTGCAGGAGGTGCGGGGGCAAGCATGGTACCCGTGATTGCTTCCGTAGACGATCTTACGTCGCGGCGGCACGTGGTCTTTTGACGGAGCAGGGGTCCGCTGACGGGCACGATCGCCCACGCGGCTCGGTCTTGTCAGACGGGCGGCACACAAGCACGAACTTACAGGTCCTGCGACCAAAGTCCCCCCCACTCGCTTAGGGTATAGCGATTCACGGGCGTGGCACTGAGCCCTCCAGCGCTAGCGACTCCTTTGAAGCAGACCCGAACCATCTTTCGTCTACAGTGGAGCGTTCTGAGAGCGCGAAAGATTCGATCAGTGCCGTAGTGCTCGGTGACTTTACAACGGGCAGTGACTCGACAACCTGCTCCCCCGACTCGTCGCGCGACGCCTGGGTGGTGAAAACCTCCGCGAGCGAGGGGCAGGACTTTTTCGAGAGAGAGGCGAAAAGTGACGAAGTGGGGCAAGCGGCACTGAGCACCAAGGACCGCGACTTTCCTCCGCTACAACGCGGACCTAGTTGCGAGGCGAGCTTTGATGACACCCCATCCAAAGGCCCAGCCACTATGTTCTTCCGTCCGAGATCCCTTCAACGGCCCCAGGCCCCAGTCTCCTCGCCGCTGCAGACGCCGGCTCACGCGAAGAAACTTCTGAAATCATGTATGGGCCCGGTCTCGAAAAACGGCACTGATCCCGTTCGCGACGAAGGCCAATGGACGGCACAAAACCCGAGAATACGGGGCGAGCAGAGAGCGCCGAGAGGGCCGGACGCCGCTCAAACCACTCGAGGGTTGTAGTGACTGTGACGCAGCCCGCCGCAAGAATCCCAAGAAGTCACGTAAGGGCTTGGTAGGCGACGGCCTCCCCACTGCTTCAGGTGACAAAGCAGCGTGACCATGACAGGCGTCAACTCGCCTTTCTTCTTTCTCCCCTCTCTTCTGTTTCTTTTGCCCGCTACGGCCCGTAAGGGCTGTAAATAAACATGGGCGTCACGGGCTGCCCCGCCGCGGTGGTCTAGTGGCTAAGGTACTCGGCTGCTGACCCGCACACCGCGGGTTCGAATCCCGGCTGAGGCGGCTGCATTTCCGATGGAGGCGGAAATGTTGTAGGCCCGTGTGCTCAGATTTGCGTGCACGTTAAAGAACCCCAGGTGGTCGAAATTTCCAGAGGCCTCCACTACGGCGTCTCTCATATTCATACGGTGGTTTTGGGACGTTAAATCGCACATATCAATCAAACGTCACGGACTCAATCTTTACGGGCACACTCGGCCGCGCGCAACCGCCCACGCCACCCTCCTCTCCTCCGAGCCCGTTCATGGTTGCTGCCTGAGGCACGCGCGTTTCGGCGCCGCTCTTTCAGCCGGAATCTATCTCGCCCATGCCTAGCGCGGTCAAACCCGACTAGATATAAACGCGCTCCGTTTCCTGCTATCAATGGCACCCACTCCGCTCACCCTCTCTACTCATTTTATTCGCTGAAGCCACGGCAATGGCCATATTGATGTTTACATTTTGCAGCTGCCGGATGAGCCGCTTAGCCTCTATAAAGTGTGAATACACTTATAAAGTGTGAATACACTTTATAAGCGACCCCAAACCATCCACCGCCGTCGGCGACGTCCGCAGTCTTCTCTCTATCTTTAAAAGGAAGAGGACTTGACGGGCCGCAGCGCGACGCTCTACCGAATAAACCACGGACGCGACGCGGATATCGGGGTCAGTAATGCGCCTTATACCCCCTCCCCTTTCACTCGCTCCTCCGCTCTCCTCGCTCGCTGCAGCTGCGCGTGCACCCCTCTCTCTCGAGCGCCCGCCTTTTCTCTCAGTCTCCCGTCGAGAGTGGGCCGTGAGGGGGAGTAAAGTTAAAATTCGTTAGCATTTGCCAGTAAGTTAACGTAAACTCTCCCGTGTGATCAAATTGCGATTCCCAGGAACCATTACACCATAAAGGCACCATAGTGTGAATAATAAATATAGTAGTGCGAATTATTAAGTACCCCTCATAGCATCACCCCGTGTCTTCGCACTTAACCATGTTCACCCTCGGGGAAATGCTTGGGAGTTTTTTTTCCCTTTTCGCATTCCTTGGGTCTCCGGAGGGATGCGCCTTATAGCGCCCGCTGCCCTCCTACCACGCCAAATCAACGACCCCCTTCCCCCCACACAGTATTAGGCCATGTCACAGTTTAGGTTTGCCACCTGGAACATCCGCGGCTCCTGAGATAGGGCCAAACAACGCGACATTTTAGCGTTTGCCCAAGCCGAGGGGATCGACGTCTTGTTTATCCAAAAAACTAACTTTGGGTACCCGCTAGAGGTGGCTAAATTTAAGCAAGATTTCCAGGTTGATGCCTTTTTCTCCTTGACTAACGCGAGGGCCTGTGGTGTTGGGGTGATCTTCATGACGGGCCGCTTCCGTCAGAAGGCTTTCTGAACCTTCGGCGCAAATGGCAGATCACTAATGTGCGACATTTATGTCAACGGAAAACGATGTCATTTTGTAAACGTATACGCTCCGGTCACGAGGAAGTCCACTGATAATTTCTACCCAGAGTTACACCTAACTCTTGCAGATCCTCTCCCGCAAGTACTACTGGGAGATTTTAACTGTGTTATCGACTCTCAGAGAAACATCAGGGGACCGGGCCGGGGAAAGTCCACATACCACGCAAGGGAGTTGGTCGTGGTCTTGAAGCACCTGCGTCTAACAGACGTCTGGCTGCACGCGCATGGAGACCTTTTTGTCTCGACACGCGCCTCACAACTAAGCGCGTCTCAAATAGACCGGAAGTACGTGCCCGATTTTTTACTCTCTTCGGTTCCGGTGTGTGAGGTCGTATCTCCACCGGCTGAATTAGCGGGACGTTCCGACAACTTTCCTCTCGTCACCACTCTGAAGGGATTCTCCAGAACCCGTAGCGACGACCATGGCTGGCGGCTCGACTCAGCCCTCCTTCGAGACGAGATCAGCACTGAGCACATCAGGGTGCGCCTTCAAGCTTCCGTGGCAATTGTCTTCGATGTAACGCCGGATTCCTGGTATGCTTTAAAAGCAGAGTGGAGGAGAATCCTCCAGGAGGAAAGGAGAGCCAGGAAGCGCCGCATCACAGAACAGCTCAACGAGATCCTGCGCAGAATCCGCATTATTAGAGGGTCGGAAACCCTGACGGCTTGCACGCGAGGTTACCTCGAATCATTGGAGGCCGAGTACACCCGTCTGCTCCAGAAACGTGCGCTCAGATTGCCCAGAAAGTGGGACGAATCATCTAACTGGCTCGCGGCAGACCCCAGCGAATCAACCGGGAACGGCCAGATCCGAATCACGCGGGTGAAGCGCGCAGATGGCTCATTCGCTATAAATTCGGACGAGATTAGGATATCTTTTTATAACTACTACGCTGCCCTCTTCGGGCAAGCAGACCATACCAGCGCAGCGGACACGAAGCGACAAGCTGGAGAGATTTGCCAGAATCTCACTCGCTTAGCACGGGAAAAGACCGAAATGTTAGACAACGAGGCGTCAGAGGAAGAAGTGAAGTTCGTGATTACGAGCATGACCCCGAACTTTGACCCACGCTCAGACGGCCTCACAGCCCAATTCTACTCCACCTTTTTCAATGTCCTGAGGGGCGTACTGCTTTTATGGCAAATATGGTGATCACGCAACGCCAGAAACCTCCATCCTTCGGTGAGGGGAGGATCGTGCTTCTTCTTAAGGAGGGCCCCCAGCAGGAGGAGCTGTCAGCCTGGCGGCCAGTAGCGCCACTAAATGTAGACTATAAAATCATGGCTTCACCTCTAAACACTCGACTTATACCTCTCTTATAGGACGTGGTTGCACCGCACCAGTCCTGCGCTGTCCCGGGCCGATCCATATTTGCCAATTTGACGGTCACTAGGGATACATTTGAGTACATGTCAACGAAGTCTCTGTCGGGTGCTTTCATATCGCTAGACCAAGCGAAGGCATTTGACAAAGCCAAACACGGGTACATCTTTCAAGTTCTCCGCCAGTTTGGGTTCATGGGGCAATTCGTCGACATTATAGTCCTTCGTTACAGCCACTTGACTTGCCGCGTAGTGGTCAATGGCGACCCATCGCCCGCATTCAGATATGCGAGAGGAATTCCGCAGGGGTGCCCACACGAGCCCACCCTCTTCATCCTTACGCTGGAGCCCCTGCTAACAAACATTCACCGCAACAAACGCATAAGAGGCTTCACGTTGACAGTTGAGGCAGAGATTAAAGTCTTGGCCTACGCTGACGATCTCTCGCTTTTTATAAGGGACCCAGCCAGTTTACAGGCCTTTTGGCAGACGTTCAAGCCATACGCTAACGCCTCGGGCGCTCAGCTAAACATGGAGAAGTGCAAAGCTGTGCCTTTTGTTGCCTTCCCCCGTAGAGCTTTGAGCGGGCTGTGGTAGAGGCTGTCAAGGTGGTCGGCATATATTTTGGCAGTGGCGGCGTGGTGGAAACTACATGGCAGCGGGCGCTGGAGCGGGCACAAATGGCAATAAAGAACCTGAAACCCCAAAACCTCACATTACGCGAAAAGGCCTTAGCGGCAACGACTACCATCTGTGCCTGCGCGTATTACGCCAGTCGTGTAGCCGTGATGCCCAACAAGACGGTGGCGCAGCTCACGAGAATGATTGGCGCCTTCCTTTGGGAAGGTAAACCTGCGCCCATCCGCCGCACTCCCCTCTACCTTTCGGCGGATGAGGGCGGCCTCTGCCTGACCCACGTGCTTTCAACCAGCAAAGTGCTTGCACTGAAAACTGCAAGGACACTGTTCAAAACAACTGGCTATATGAGGAAGAACATCATGCGGTACTGGAGCAGCACGAACGCCGCTTTTCTAGACGTGGACTTACCCCTTGCTTCGCTCTCAGAAGTGCCATCGCGTTTTTAAAAGGTCGCCGCTAACACGAAGCGCATGATGGAGAACGACGTCCCGACTGCGATGTTGACGACACCGTGCCGGCCCACATCACAGAAGAGATAGTGCGACACCAGATCACGCCGGAGGAAAACAGGCGGTCGAAGAAATGGAAAAAAAAGAGCGCAGCGACGGGCGAGGAATCCCCGAACCCGCACAAGAATTGGGACGTCCTCCCAGCCCGTCAGTGTTTACAAAGGCTAGGCATTGTCCCTTCTCCTACTTGCCCTAACTGTCGTTCGGAAGAAACCTTGGCACATGCCCTGTACGAGTGCCCCACAGCCAAGCCAGTGTGGCAAATAATCGCGAGGGAATTTCGTATCCACCCCACTCCAGCCCTCCACAGGAATATGGGCTCTTTCGCCAAGCTGGTTATTGTATGCACACTATTTGTACTTTGCAAGCGGCGCAGCCTGGCTGAAGTAAGGCGCAAGCCGGCACGAGCGGCCTTCCCATCAGCGGCCAGGATTCGCCAGATGCTATGGCGGTATCTTTCTGAGCAACTCGAATCCAGCGGTGAAGACAAGTTTCTTCGCCGCTGGCATACGAGGTTTTTCCTAATACAAAGAGGCAAGTTGCGCCTCCCTGTCACCTCCTTTTAGTCAGTCCCTACTGCCGCCCCCCCTGCTCTGGGGATTCCCCACGCGTATGTCTCCGATATTACGGCCCTGATTCCACGCCCAGCGGGCAATTATTAAGGAGAAAACCCCGTCCTCGTTTTCCTCCCAGCCTTCCTGCTTAACCAATGGCAGAAAGCCCCCCCCCCCTATTTTTAAGGGGGGGGGGGGAAGGAGGAGTCGTTCATAACGATGCACAGTGTTTCTTTGCGAGCAATCTAGCTTGCTTCCCATCCCTACACCCCCCTGCTTCTGCTACCGCACAAGTTACCTAGTAAATTTGAGTACGTGTGTACCTCCCCTCCCACGTGTTTATATATTGTTGAGGTGGCCACCCTTCTCCTTTCCCGGCTCTGCCACGACAGTGTGTATTTCATTTTGATATTTGTAATGGGTCTCGCCCATTATTATCACAGAGCGCACGCACACTTTCTGGGAAGGTATATATGTACATGTGATTGATTGATATGTGAGGTTTAACGTCCCAAAACCACCCTATGATTGTGGGAGACGCCGTAGTGAAGGCCTCCGGAAATTTCGACGACCTGGGGTTCTTTAACGTGCACCCAATATATGTACATGTGCATTGGGTTTCATTGTGTCAATGTTACTGGCTGCATTTGTAGGGATGTAAACATATATTGATGGAAATAAGCCAAGTCTTGGTTTATTGGTATGCTTTCTTGTATATAAATGTACATAGGTAGTTTGTTCTATTTATTGGTCTCTTCCATTTCTTGACTGTGTATAGGCATACACAGAATGTATTCTTGAGTGCTGTATAAACCAAGCGATATGCCACCTTGTGTATCTTGTGCTCCTTTCTTGTTTGAAGTTAATAAACTTCCCCTTGTACTGACAGACAGACAGACAGACAGACACACAGACGGACCAATTTTTTTTTTCGTCGAATGTCTCTAAGAAAGACTACCGTCTTTAAAAAAAGCGTGCAACGTGCCCAACCGCGACCATCGTTCTCCTCTTCTACTTACGATCGGCACTCTCGAGGCTGGTGCTCCCAGCGTGTGCAAGCCAGTATAAAGGACATCGGATAGGCAAGGCTCGACCCTAAGGAGATTCGAATTTAACGAAAAACTACACATCCTACGCTTTAAGGTTCCATGCGTAAAAGCAGACAAGCAATTGCCTATGCTGATTTTTTTTTGTGGCTTTAGAAGGCCGAACCCCACGTTCAATTACGAGAGTGTGGCTTCCTCCATACCTTCTCTACGCTTCAAACCAGTCTTTTGTTATCCTTGCCACCCATTTCCCAAAGGTGTGGAAATAACATAGGCGATAAGTGCTCCTGCCTATTAGGAATTCGTGCTTATCGACTACACTCTCTTATTGTTGCTTGCGCACTCATAAACGCACTAAAAGAATTGAAAGCGGTTCACCTCATGGCAGTCGCGTGATACGAGTAAGAACGGATAGTCGGCTTCATGGTAAAGCAGTGCAGGAGACAAATAACGTTTTCTCTATTGCGCGTATGGGTAATGTCGCCTGGATAATTTCAGGCCCGCCTACTATATCTGTCGTGGGCTCTGACGTCACTTCATTTAGGCCGGCACGTTTCGCTGTACAGACATCGTCAATTTACATGGGTCGCGAAACGTGGAACGAAAAGCGTCGAAAACCTGTTGCCGCAGATATCGACGCCAACCGACGATCGAACTATCGAAGTGCGACTAGGTGAAGAGGAGATGAATAACCAAGACTAAAGCTCAATATGAATTTTTTGTCCAATTGGCGTACTTTTTATGTGTCAAAGTTAACTATAAAATTACTTCACGGTGTATCGCACACCTGGTTCAATTTGCCTCAATTTTTCCTCCTGTGCTATAAACGAGGGAGGAGAGTGGGGCGTATTTAAGCAATCTGCTATCAGAGCTTGTGTTTTCTTCGGCTTACTCTTTGGTTCGGCGTATTGCCGAATCGACGAGTCATCGCTCACTTTTCCGTGGTGCGTGCGTACCTTCAGCGGTTTACCTATTTTTCATGTGTTGTTTACTGGTGTGACATTTCAGAGCTCAACTAGCTCGTAGAATGTGTAGATAGCCGCTCCTGTGACTGCCAACTGCTTTCGCTGGCGCACAGCCGGCGTGCCCTCCTTTGGTGACAGCGGACACGACGCTGTGAAGCAACCAGACGCTGTAATCTACGGCTGTCTTAGCTGCGTTTTCAAAGGTACTGCCTCGGTGCAGCGGTTTTGGACGATTAAGCAACGCAAGTTTTCGAACCATTATGCTATTGTGCTCGTGAACAGTTGTGCCACACTTGCCATTGCGAAGTTTCTTCTGCATAGTGTAAGTACGTCTGTTTGCTAATAAAGCAACTTTGCCTTCCCAATCCTCGGGTTTTTGTTTACTCTTTGTCCCGCATTCAATTGGCGAAGCACAAGGTGCATCAAATTTGTGTATTATTTGAAGCACGTGAAAAATCAGCAATTAGGAAAAATTTCAATTTCGCGCCATGTAGGGCAAACGCGCGATGTCGCTACCGCTTTAGAATGCGACGCCGCAATGATTTTTTTTTATTTTTTGCTTGCTGTAGGTTGTCCCCTCTTCGCGTAGATGGGGACAATGTCAACGAGCCACCATTTACTGAACGCATTCCTTCTATGAATGTGACGCTACCAGTTTACATATACCTTGGCACAGATGAGCCTACGCCCTCTCTCGTCGCTCGACAAACATGAATTATCAAGCCCGATGAACGTTTTAATGGCATGCTGGCGTTCTTGTTGACTCAAGAAGACCATCTTTTCCTGTGTCCGTTAAACAGCGTGGTTAGGTGATGCATTTTATGCACTGCATATTCACAATCTGTGCGACTGCGGATCCGAATGGTTGGGCAATGCTGCGTGACGAATTGTCGCAGCAAAGGAGCCAAAGTTACGATTGTCCACCTTTTCTAAAGGCAACCGAAGAACGAAGTAGGAGTGTGTTGTTTGTGAAGCCAACATCGACACCCATTTTCTTTGTGACCCGAAGGTAGGTGTGTCCATGCTTCATATTTCTGAGTCGTTCGAATGACCCCATTCCACCATGTTCAGTTCGTGCTCTAATATAAAGGTGTCACGTGTGCTCCTGACTTGTTGCTGTAAGCCCTGGCATGAAATAATAAACGCACGTGGCAGTACGTTTTAAGAACAGGCGTTTTTCTTTCAGGGTCGGTAATCATTTTCCTTTGGCGGTTAGCGCCGCGAACTCGTTGTCTTACGCCTGTTCAATTGGTTTAGAAAATCGGAAGGAATCCTCTTGCATTCTTTAGTGCATCAGTTTTTTGCATACCTTTTCTTGCCGATGTTCGCACCACTATTATACTTTTTCAGTATTATATTTTTGTGCCAGTCTTGTCAGCACCGTAGCCTTATATGTTTATTCGAAATTTAGAAGCATGTAGACACCTATAGTAAAGCGCTTTCATAATTAGTTTTCAGGTTTGTGAGCTCTACTTCATGCTAGAATATTTAGGAACCACTACCGAAAATGGATCGATCAAAGAACCAGAACTACAGTACAAGCGTGCACGGGGGCTACACGGTGTCCTATGAACCAAGTAATAACATTTTTTTACAGGCTCTATGTTATATGACTGACTACGCACCACTGTAAGAGGGACCAGAGCAAAAGAGGAGACGCCGCTCATTGTGTAGGTCACAGTCACGAGAAATGTTGGTCAAACGAAGGATCTTGATTTCTCTCGCAATGATCATTATCCTGATATTGTGCTAGATAACATACATGTGACAGCAGCACACACTCTCCTCCATAAGTTTATGTCTATAAAGACAGATGTTGAAAAGAGTACAAATAAAACTGCAGAAATATTGCAAATTAGTAGGAACACTTTCTCTACAGATTCTATGTATTGTGTGTGTGCGTGCGTGTGTTTGTAAATAAAGAATAAGTAAAATTACCTTATTTACTTCGCCACTTCGTCGGTCCTTCAAGTTTTGCTTCTCTAGATCGACCGTACGCTCGATAGCGCCATCTTTGAATTTTTTTTCTGGAAGAAATGGCTCACATTTGAACCTCTAAACGCTTTCAAATGCAATAAAATACTTAAAGTAGCAACCTTACTTTACCCAAATTGCAAATAGAGGTGTTAAGCATGTAAAACTCGTCGTCAATGCTTTAACTTTTAACGTGAGACGATGGCGGCGATGGATTCACAGCCTTCCGTACGCGCGCTCGCTCTGGCAAAACAAGTGACGTCACGGTGGCAGTGAGCATGCAGGCCTGAAAATATTCTTCTATGTAACATTAGTATGGGCCATTTGAGAGCATGTGCACTTGAGACGTCACGGGAACTATATATACAGTCTACGTCACGAAGTGCGCAAAAGAGACTAGAAACGCCAGGAGAGAACAATGTGCTCGTTTTTTTGTGTGTGTGTGCGTGTTTCGAGACACTGGCCAGGGCCCTTTAAGTGAAGCTCTACAAGCTGGATTGACGAGTTCTTCTTCTTTCAGTTTTCTTCTTTGGAGATTCTTGCCCTAGGAGGAACGTCAGCTAAAATGGCGCTTTATGATTAGCTTATGGTCTGACGTGGCCTCGGGCATGCACGAAAGATCACACGCCTAAATATTATTCAAAAGATGTGCAATTCACCATGTGAATATGTGAATATCATGCGTAACTTTTCTTGGCGTGTTTTTCCGGGTTCGCCCAATGCTCAATTATAGGTTGCTCAGTGATAGGGGAAAATGTAACGGTTATCAGACTGCTACAAAAGTCAAATAACCAATGGAAATACAATTGACTTCAAAGCGAGATGGCACTTGCGTAACGAAGCGCCGGTGTAATGTTTAATAACTTGTTATCAAAGTCGCCATCGCTGCAACCATGATGACGTTGCACGTATATAACGATTGCAAATGGTATTTTTTTTCAAACCAGCTTCAATCGACTGTGTGTCAATGCCTCAAAATGCATGATTGCCTGCTAAAATTCAAGGGTTCTATTCATGCTGCTTTCCTCATATAACCTGTGCATCCTCCGGGTCAATGCTGGCGATGCTTGTTTTGATATGTCCTCCCGTAGTGCTTGTTTCGCCATTGCTACGTAGGTATAGGCTGGAAATTTTCTGCGGCTCATACCCGCATTCCGCGGCCACACGTATTACAGGTTAGATTGTGCAGCACGGCACCAAACCACCACCACTGAACTTCCCAGAATCATGGCGTGGCCGCTTTGCAGGTTTTGTAGCACAATGTCATTAGTCTTTTTTTTTAATCCTAACGGGGTACCCAGGCGTAAAATACACTATTTTACTGGGAGTAAGGCCGCAGGATATTTGAATAGACAATGAGGAGCAAAACAATTTTTCGCGTATTACTGAAGTACGTATTAGCAATCTTTAAAACACCACTCATAGTGTTACAGAACGCTTAGTAAAAAAGAAAACGCGTGAAAATAAAATGTGGGTGGCGACGCCACCCTAAGATTCCTGCACCAAAAACTATGACGTAGGAATTTTCGAAGGTGATTACTAGCTTCTAAGTAGCTTCCACCCAATAAAAATAAAATACATTGTGATATGTGGTAGGTTCCATAAACATAGCACATGAATGTTTATAAAATTTCACCAAGCCAGTGTCGTAAACATCACAAAATGTATGTTCACACTTCTTACGTCAGGCACAAAGATCTTGGCTTCAAATTGAAAAATTGAACTATAACCATGATTTTCTCCACTCATGAAGAACCTATGACAGTGGAACATATAACGTCGGAATTTTCAGAGTGGAATTTGCGTACCTAAACGAAGTCACTGTTCCTGTTTAGTGCCAGTTCATTTTGAATGGTGCCTGACGCACTGAGGAAATTTACGCTAAGTGAGAGCTAGCATTAGCGTGCTTTAGATAACGTGAACAATTTGTTGGTAACAAGAGACCACCGGGATCAAAGACTGTAAGATGTTCCTGCTCACCTGACCTTTAGAACCTGGGGCAACGCCATTGATAGTACATTAGCAAATATTGGTTGAATTTTTCATCGCTTTCATACTACTTTCTTACTACTTTGCCCCCTCGTGGCAGAGGTGTGGTCGTAATTTCGGCGTTATTAGCGCCGCGAAATTGGCCACACACTTTGCTCAACAGAGTAGGTAATTTTAAGTCACAGTGTGTATATTCCTTTTCACCGCAGTGTAATGGACATATCATTTCAAGTGATTGCTTTCTCTAACATAGCGGCACTGTCGTCACGAGCAAAATATTGAGCTGTAAGCTGGTGCTCAAGAGTAGTGCAAGCGGGTATGCATGATAAAGACTATAAGCTAAATGCAATAAAAGTTTAGGGATGAAAGCACGACTTATATCACTTCATTTGTCTACTTGAAGTCTCACTATTTTCACATGTGTGCACGAGCAACTTCATCAAATTAAAGCTTTAGTTTGCAATGAAAATCAATTTAATGTAGACATTAAGAGATTATGCCAAGAACCGAACCACAAACACGTATGCGTTTACTTCTTCCTTATACGTACGTTAGCGCTCTACTAACACTCCTTTTTAAGTGAATCCTGCATCAATGTACTTCCAACGTTTTCAGCACATTAACAAATACCACAAATGTTAATCATTGACCACTAATATCTGTTGAAAAAAAAATGAGCCACATATTCTTTATTTTTGTTACATACCTGCGCTGAGCGCGGAAAGCGCCGATATTTTTGTTTCTTTACACTAGCCGCTCAAATTGACATCTGCACCTCCCAGTTGCAGTGCAGATTAGGAACACGAGCAGCAAAAACAACGCAATTTTTCTATCGCAGGGATCGACCTGTTTCTCAACGTCACTCATACGCGTATGAGAAGGACAAGAAAGCTTCCAGAAAGACTACAACAAAATGCTATAAATTATGGCTAAGTTTTAGCATATATGGATGCTATATTCTTCATATTACTCAGATCGGGCAAGCTCTATGACTTTTAATTGCCTTTCCGTCTGAGAGACTTGACAAAATAACTGCTGTGGTGATACTGCTGTGTGAATAACTATATAGTTAGTCACCAAATATTTCTAGCTTATACCAAATTCATCATGTGCCAAATATATTGCTTCGCCTATTGAGTTTCAGCATACGAATTTAATCATTTTTCTCGATGAAAATGCGCTATTTATATATCAACCACATAAGCTATACTGAAGCAATTGCATACCGCCCCTACAATGTTTGTTATATATTTGTTCTGATTAGAAAGCTTTCTGCTGCCATTTATTAGCTTTTGCACTATAGTTATAGCGACTTGAGAGTACATCCTTGGTTGTTTGCTGTGGCGAATCAAGCAGTAAGTCGCACTGAACTTTTTATTAGCTTCAAATAGAGAAAATTACAGATAATGCTAACTTAGATTGCAGCTTTGCAGAGCAAATATTGTGATATAAAGGAATATTGGTTTTCCGTATTGGAGTGCTTGACCACTGTCAACACACGTGATTGCACCATTACAATACGCGGTCTGATAGTTTTGTCAGAAAGTAGATAGACAGCCTTGATCTTTGTATAACAAAAAGGAAACCGAATGCCCGTCAGTAGGCCCGTTATTGTGACTATATAAAAAACAAAATATCATTTGCACTGATATTGTAATATTAGATGCGAAGAATTTCTTTGTGAACTTCGGCGAATTTGAGCGTATCTATTTATTTACCTATCTATCTATCTAGCCGCCTACAACTTTTAGCTCTCATGGCCGTTTCGTTAATGGTATTATTACCAAACTTGGTATGGCATAATATGACGGTTTGAAGAACATATTTGAATAGTCAGGACATGAAAATCATGAACTGTATGTCATGAATGTCATGATTTACAATTTATGGTCCTGCAGCTCTTGCGGTGGTGTTGTTCACATGGCATGTTGCAAAACTGGTATGATATGACATGATTGCATGGCAAACACAAGTGACAGACCCCGACACGAAAATCATGACATGCGTGTCATGTAACAACATGACTACATGCCACGCTCATGATGTGCTCGTGGCCGTTTCGCTAGCGTCACATATACCAAATTTGATATTACGGTACGTGAATGGTTGACAAATGTATGTGACTGGTACAAACATGATAATGTATTAATGAGATGCGTGTCGTGTAACAACAAGAGTACATGCACGCCTATGATGCAATGGCGGTCGTTTCGCTAGCTGCACTTGTACCAAATTTGGTAATACGGTACGGGAATGGATGAAGAAAATATCACACTGGTGCGAATATGATAATCATGACATGCGTGTCATGTAACAACATGACTACATGCCACACTCTAGATGCGCTCGCGGCCGTTTCGCTTGCTTCACATATGCCAAGTTCAGTATTACGTGACGTTGATGGATGGCGAAGGTCTGCGACTGGTGCACACATGATAATGATGAGATGCGTGTAATGTGAGAACATGACTACATGGCACAGTCAAGGCGCCAATACATTTCAACAATACATAGTGCGCGTGCTCTTCAGCGTTCATTTTTTTTTTTGCGTCAAGACTGCGTTCCCACGCAAGGCACCGGTCCTGCCATATACTCGCAGGGGCGCGCTACGCTGCGTTGCTTTCACGCATGCGCTTTTCAGCGCGTCCGGCGTCCCTCCCCCATGAAAAGAGGGAGACGCAGTGTTGTCTGGGTAACGCATCAGCGCGAATTTCACGCCGGTCGCCGTCGGGCCATGCAGACGGGCGCTGGTCGCGTCGGTCGCGCCTAGCGTAAGACTCTAGAATGCTCGTGTATCGTCGCTGTGCCCAGCGGGTGTGCGCGTCAACGCATCATTAAAGTATATTGGGCCCTTCATGATGCGCTCGCGGTGGTTTGGTAGCTACACATATACGAAGTTTGGTGTTACGTGACGTCAATGCATGCCTAAATATATGACTGGTGCAAACATGATAATCCTGACACGCGTGTCAGGTAAGAACATGACAACCTACCACACGATAGCGCGCTCTCGGCGGTTTCGCTAGCTCTACATTTACTAAATTTGGTATCACGTGGCGTGAATAGATGAGGAAGGTAAACGACACATCCACACATGATAATCGACACGGAAGCCATGTAAGGCATTATTTACCTCCACCTCGTCACATTGTGCTGATTTTAAACTGACATATCAAGCTTTCTTATTCGTGCTTCGCGTATCATCGATTCCCACTGTACTTGGGATCTGCCAATTTTTTTTTTCACGCCAAATCTAGTCTATTATACCAGCGTCATCGTTCCCCACGAGGCACCACAGAGACCCCCTCCATTTTCTTTACCCAGAGGTGAATAAAGCTTTTGATTGATTCATTCGCAGCCATCCCGGTGACATTTTCATAAAAACTCAAACAAAAAAAATTGTGCAGACTTATTGCACTGAAAGTGGCGAATCGCTGAAAGATATAGGAGAAAAGGCATTTGGAGCATTTTTCAACTTTGACGTGTCGTCGCAGTCGTGCTTACAAAAAAAATATAATGTGGTAGTATCGTTGATAGCTCAAATACCATCTTTCGTGAGCATAGACCGCAAGTCTCCATTAGTTACTTTAAATTGAGTTATTCTACGTTTTCCTGTCATATACACGTCTAAAAAATTCGCCTAAGCGTCCAGCTTTTGTTTTGTCTAATTGTTCTACGTTTCGACACTTGCGTCGGGAGTACTCTTCCCTTACTAAGTTTATTCTTCATCCAAAATGTTTTATTAACCTTGAAGTTTAAGTACAAAAAGTTCTGATTTGAAGAAAATTATTCATTTTTTTTCCATTTAGATGCAGATAGCAGTACCTCATGCTCCAAGTAAAAGGATGGTGGTTGTTCGAGACATTCCATTGCTGCTGGGTTTAATACTTGCTATGATTGCAGTATCACAACCGCCTAACCGTGTACTTGCTGGCAACAATATTCAGGGTAGGTGGTTTTATTGTTTTCATGTTCTCACTTTATTTCCTAACTTCAAGCGATATAAAGATATGAACTCCCATATCTGTATATTGATCCACACTTCTAACCACAGCCTGCACATGACCGTAGTCACCAATCTTAACACATTGATTTGACTTAAAGATTTTAGCTGCTAAAGTTTTTTGTTGCGTGAGTTAACACGAACAGAATTTAGTCTGCGCGTGCTCGTTTTGTTCGCTTCATTTTCACCGTGGCTCCAACAATGCGGTTGCTGAATTATACAAAACCTATAATAGGAGATTATGCTACGTAACCAAAAAGGCGTAACATTCACGTAGCAGCAACTCGTGTGACTGAATGACTTAACGACACTAAGTACTAGTCGGATGGCTAAAATGTTTGTGACATCTACTCGCGGTAGTATACGTAACGCAACACAATTGGCACGTCACTGACAGCTCTGTTTCATTACATTGCTCTTCGCATGACAAAATATACAATACATGTCGAATCAACTGCTCACTTGACTAAACCACCTAGCATTCCGTAATGACTAGTCACGTCAATAACACCGCGTACCATCGTGAGAACTTGTGACGGGATATGTTTCCGCCAAAATTAAGTAATGCCTGATTGCATCTCTAAAATCACCTAACATCCACTCACGTGCCATGATACCGCTAAACCACGTAACATCTTGTCACGTGGCATGTTCTTTCGTAAATAACGTAACAGTATTCACGTCCCTAAAATCACGTAACTTCGAGTGGCGTACTGAAATAATGAACCAATGCGTAGCCAACCACGTGGTTAAAATTGAAGCTCTCTAACCTAGCTGCGAGTTACGTGACTAAAACAAGCAACCACTAGTCACATAAGGGGGACTTGCCAAGAAGAATGCGACAGATAGACACTTTACTAAATGAAACCACATAAATGCCAGTAACATGTCATGCTGTCATCAGAAGATACGTAGCAGTTCGTAAGCACTGCTTGGCAAATGCATAGTGTGGTGAACTTACCAAAACCAGCAAAGAATAGCCAAGCCTCACAAAACTTCACGCACCTAAGCAAAAGGTTAGCATCTGTAATAAAACGTTCTTATCTGCAATGATATGTAGCATAGCAAAAACTTATGAAAGCGAAGCTGAACACCAGCTTCTATGGCCGGTTCAGTGTTGCACTGTTTATGCAAGGTGCGCTTCTTTCATCAATCTATGGCAGACATGGCTGGCAATGTGTAGTGTATGCCTGCATAAGGTTACCTCATATGATAATATTCAGTCAATCAATACATCAATAATTTATTTATTTAAAGTTTCCTGAACAACCATGAGGTCTAAGTGCACGTACAAGAAAAACGGATACAATACAAATAAACATTACATACAGACACTCTTCACATCACCTAAATAAATAGTGAAAACACGCAGAAAAAAGAGATTAGCGCGGAATTGGAGAATAGAAAAGAGAAGACGATAATCACGGCAAGGCAGTGAAAAATAGAGTCAATATACACAACTATGAGAAACCTTTCAGAAAGACTGCAAAAGGAAGATTCTGTACGTTCTGAAAAACTATAGTAATACAGTGCAGGACTGAAATTAAAAGAATGACAGTTAATGGTAAAAAATTGAAAAACATAAAGATCATGAAAGTTATAATAAAGAGACTTTGTATTCTGTGAACAGTAGAGTTCTGTAAGAACTTAACACGTAAATAAAATGGTCGATTCTCTTTGGTCAACTTGCCCCGCCGCGGTGGTCTAGTGGCCAAGGTACTCGGCTGCTGACCCGTAGGTCGCTGGATTGAATCCCGGCTGCAGCAGCTGCATTTTCGATGGAGGCAGAAATGTTATCGGCCCGTGTGCTCAAATTTGGGTGCACGTTGAAGCACCCAAGGTAGTCTAAATTTCCGTAGCCCTCCACTGCAGCGTCCCTCATAATCATATGGTGGTTTTGGGACGTTAAACCCCACGTATCAATCAATCTCTTTGGTCAACTTACATGAAATTATGAAATCCAAAAATATACATGACTTTGAAGTAAAGAGGAAGTTATCATATCGTGACTAGTTTGTAAAGAAATAATAGGTCAGCACAACTTCGTCGGCATTGAGGTGACGCAGTGATAATATGTCAGTGTTGAAAGGAGATCCAGAGTTATTTCTAGCGAAAAAATTATTGTGAATGCCTATGAATGTTTTCTGGACTCACTCAATGGCATCACTGCCAGAATTAGCAACGCCATTTTAGATCACATATGCATATTCAAGCCGAGGAAGATATATTTCAGTGTACAAATTGTGTAAGGCTTTGGGAAAAGTGAATTTTCGAGAGAATCTGAAACACAGCCGAGAGAACTCAGGCCATACACGTCATCCCTTTCAGTGTGAGCAGAAAAATTTAGCATATCATCAAAATAACACCAAGATCAATGAATGCAAAAACCTCACGTGAAGAAATAGAAATATATAAACAGTATTAAAATTACATGATTAATGTTTTGCGAGATGAACTCATGAACTTGGTCTTCGAGGTATTCAGACAAAGGTAATTGTTAGCACACTATTCGAAGGAAGAACACAAATCTGACTGCAGCAAGCGACAGTCGTTAGCTGAATGAATTTCTTTAATCATCTTGTTGTCATCAGCATACAAAGAAAAGAAGGGTAACGAGTTGCAGAAGCAACAACGTTAATGCAAGTTAAAAAAAGAGTGGACCCAGTACCGATGAATAATGAACTCCACTGGTCGCTTTGTTCAAGTAAGAGGTGGAAATGTTGTAGGCCCGTGTTCTCAGATTTGGGTGCACGTTAAAGAACCCCAGGTGGTCGAAATTTCCGGAGCCCTCCACTACGGCCTCTCTCATAATCATATGGTGGTTTCGGGACGTTAAGCCCCATATATCAAATTTTCAAGTAAGACGTTTGACGAGTTAAGGAAACATAAAATAACTTATGAGACAGATAACTGTGCAGGATGTTCGCAACAGACGAATCAACATTGAAGTTTGCAAGTTTAACGAAAAACAGTGAGTAGCTGAGTGCGTAAAAAGCCTTGCTCAGGTCACAGTGCACTACGTGAACAGGTCCTCTCTGAGGATGAAGTGAAGAGAGTTGCGTGTTGAAGCGAGCAAGATTTGTGGTCGTTGAGCAGTTAGAGAGAAGCCCGTGTTGATTTGGAATGAACAATTAATTCACGCTAACATGCAATATGTTGTAATGAGTCAGCTCAAGGGCCATGTACGTTGCACTAAGGAGAGAATTCGGGCAATATTTAGACACATCAGTTCAGCAGCCCGACCTAAATACGAAAGAAACATGCGCAGTCTTTCACATTCTGAGAAATGTGGAAGCGTTGAGACAGTTGTTCAGTATAATAATAATAATAATAATAATAATAATAATAATAATAATAATAATAATAATAATAATAATAATAATAATAATAATAATAATAATAATAATAATAATAATAATAATAATAATAATAATAATATAATAATTTTATTAGGCATCTTGTAGTCAGTAATGGGACAAAAATACTGCATTATGCGTTTATTATGGTGGAAGAGATGCCATCTAGGTCATAGATAAGGAGCGCTTAATGCACGAGCTTTTCATTTCACGAGCTGATAGGCTTTTCATTCAGCAATAGACCACTAGTTGAGCTGCTAGTGGCATTGTAGGGCATTGTAGTGACCTGCGTCCTAATGTTGTTGCTGGCGGATTCGCAGGCGTGCGAGCTGCCTCGCTTCTTCTGCGCGTTCGGTGTATATGTCAGTGCCCGTGTCAATTTAAACCCATTCATGTGGTAACATGGCATCCAGCATTGTCCATACCTCCTGTCTGTGAACAAGGCTGAGTGGAGTCATGCGAGTCGTTTCTTGCTTGGCTCTATTGTACGCAAACATAATATGTGGCAAGATCTCGTCCCAAATTTTACGTCGAACGTCCAGGTACATCGACAGCATAACTTCAATTGTCTTGTTCAGGTGCTCTGTTGATCCGCTCGTCTGCAGGTGGTAGGCAGTGGTCTTTCAATGACTAGTTCCACTTAACATGAAGACGTGATCTAGAAGAGCCACCGCGAATGCAGTCCCGTGGTCTGTTATCACGAGGGTTAGCGCGCTATGTCACAGTAGAACATTTGAGGTGAAACATTTGGCTACCTCCGCTGCTGTTCTTTGTTGGAGAGCCTTCGTTTCCGCCTACTCGGTAAGGTAATTTGTCGCGACGACAACCCAGCGGTTCCCTGCAGCAGAAGTAGAAAGTGGACCCAAGACATCCATTCCAATCTTGTCGAATGGTGTACTTAGGACCTGAGTAGGTTGAAGCAGGCCGGCTGGTTTTGACGGTAGAGACTGACGTCGCTGGCAGTCTAAACAAGTACGGATGTGTTGCTTCACGGCAGTGGTGAGCCTTGCCCAGTAGTATCTTTGCTGAACTCTAACCAATGTGCGCGTATAGCCTAAATGACCAGAAGTTAAGTCGTTAGGAAATGCTTGAAGCACTTCAAAGCGGAGAGTTGCCGGAATGACAAGCAAGCTGGAGGATCTGATAGACGAAAAAATTCTTTTGTATAGGACGCTGTTTCGTACAGAAAACGAAGACAACACTTTTAATAAAGCTATTAGTGCGCTCTGAGATTGTCCATCCTAATAATTAACTAAACCAAGCAACTCAGGGTCGTCACGTTGTTGTTGGGAGATGGTAAACGCATGGAGAACCCCAAAAACGCAGTTTCAGAAAAGCTGACTGTATTGGTGAACGGGACAGGCAGTTGGCGTCCATATGTCGTTTTTCCGACTTGTGCACGACCGTCATGTCATATACTTGCAGCCTTAGACTCTAACGTGCTAATCTGCTGGTACGATCTTTTAGATTAGTTAACCAGCAATGTTAGTGATGGTCATTATTAACTTCAAAGTGCCGGCTATATCAATACGGGCGAAGTGTCATTACGGCCCATACTACGGCGAGGCATTCTTACTTTGTTGTTGAGTAGTTAGCCTCGGCGCGTGTTAGTGTTTGGCTTTCGTAGGCGATCACCCTTTTTGTGTCCTCTTGTTGTTGCACAAGCACAAACCCCAGACCTACTTTGCTAGCGTCAGTGTGAATCATCGTCGGGACTTCTTCGTCAAAGTGGGCAAGCACTGGAGGCATTTGAAGACGTTGACGCTGATCATTAAAGGCAGCCTCCTGTTCTTCGTTCCATTCGAAAGCGACGTCATCTCTTGATAGACGAGTTAATGGTGACGCAATAGGGGTTAAGTCGGCGGTTAATCGATGTTAATAGGTACAAAGGCCCAGGAAGCGCCTGACAGCCTTTTTATCGGACGGTACTGGGGACTGTGCGACGGCGGCAATTTTTCTTGGATCGGGCTGAACGCCTGCGTTACTGATGACGTGGCCGAGAAACTGAAGTTCATGAAGAACAGAAATGACACTTCTCTGATATAAATGTCAGGCCCGTGGACCGCATGGCACGTAAAACGATTTCCAGCCTTTTGATATGCTCGTCAAATGTGGCCGAAAACGCTAACACGTCGTCTAGATACACTAGGCACGTTTTTCGTTTCAATCCTGAAAGTACGGTGTCCATGAGCTAAAGTCATTGGCGCGGAACACAAACCAAAAGGAAAGATTTCAACTTCGTGTAAACCACCTGCCATCACAAAAGCGGTTTTTTCCGGTCTCTTGAGGCTACATCGATCTGCCACTATCCACTCCTCAAGTGTTTGAAAGAAAAGTAGCGAGAGTTTTGAAGTCTGTCAAGGGAGTCATCGATACGTGAGAGCGTGTACACACCTTTCTTGGTCACCTGATTCAGCTTCCTGTATAGTCCACGGAAAAACGCAGGATGCCGTTTTTTTTTTTTAGTGGCACAAGAGGTGATGCCCAGAGGCTCTGTGACGGTTAAATAACGTAATCTTCAAGCATTTTTTCGACTTGTTGCTGTATCACTTTGCATTCCCTTAGAGCTAAACGATAAGCATTCTGGTGAAAAGGTTTCACCGTGTCTTCAGTAAATATTCGATACTTTGTCAATGGTGTTCGACCAACTCGTGATGTCGAACAAAAGCAGTCGCGGAATTCGGCTACCGCTGAAGAAGGCTCTGGCGGTCGTACTTTCAGAGAGTGCTGCCAGAATCGAGGACGGGTTCTGCTTCTCGAATAGGCGCTTCGTCAAATACTAAAAAAGATAAGCTGACTTGCATTTTTATTATATTGTCGAATGAAGCGATAGCTGTGCCCTTCGGAAGATGCCGGCGCTCAGCACTAAAGTTGGTCAAAAGCAAGTTTGTGTGTCCACCAGTGAGACGGACAATACCTCGTGCGATTGAAAGCCATCGCAAAATAGCAGCGAGCCAATTCGGTCGGCAATACCTTCACCGTCAGACTATTCGAGCGCTTTCATTGAAACAAGCGTGCATGACAGTGGCGGCCCGACCATGTCATCAACAGCTATACGTAAACTGTTACGTGTTGCGCCTGAGCAGTCAACTAAACCAGGGTTGTTGCGGAACGTAATTGAACGGTCCGGGATGTTGATGACGGTACCATATTCTTTTAAGAAGTCCATCCCTGTGATCAGGTACTTGCAGCATGAGGTGAGGAGAAAGAACGTCGCCACAAAAGAAGAGCGCCACAGATGTCGAGTCTTGCTCTGCACCTTACGACAGGCATCTACAGCTGGCCGCCTGCCGTCTTCAAGTGAGGTTCCGTCCACGCAGCCATTATTTTCTTAAGGCGTACGACGAAGTTTTCACTTGTAATGAAAAAGTCAGAAGCGGTGTCAGCTAGGGCTGTTACTTGCTGTCTTTCTACAAATACAGTAAGATCTGTGATGACAGTTTTGCCGGTGTTACAACTAGTCGGCTTTACGGCGTCCTTTGGTAAGAGAAACGGGGGCCTTTCTTTCGTCGCCTTGACGGCCTGCAACCTCCAACCTGGAAGTCGCCACCTTCAGTTTCGCCAGCGTGGACTGGGTCAACTCCTTCTACTGACGTCAGCAGGAGTGGGGTGGCACGACGAAGGTGGATTGGCCGGAGACGGAGAGCGTGGTCGACGTCCCAAACCTGGTTAGTAATCAGACACACTGTCGTTATTATTGGCACGGCGGTTGTGAAAATGGGACCCAGCTAAGGGAGGGTCCTTGAGAATTACCGTCATCCCGGCGCGGTGCGTTGTCGTCGTTGGCGCATCAATTATCAGACCGTGGCCGAAGAGGGCAAAACGTATCGGCGCGGTGCCCGCAATGACGTGAAATGTGGCCCACACCTCTGCAGTTAAAACAAAGCGGGCGCTTGTCTTCAGTGCGCCAGGCGTCTGTTTTCCGAAGCTGTGGACGCCGCAACGGCTCATAATGTGGTGCATGCCATGTCATGTCGGCTGACGGTTCTTCGTACGTCGGCAATTCGTACGGCAGCATGACGGCCGGGCACCGCGGTGTCAGTGCGTGCGGTGGCGATCAAGAAACGGCTGTCGATGGCTTGTGGTATGACTGCGCAATGGGTGGCGGGTGGCAAAGCGTGGCTGCGTAACTCATGGGTCACTTATCGTGAGTAGGATAAGTTGTTGAAAACGTTTGGCGTATTTCTTCGTGAACGAATTCAGCAACAGACGCTGTGGGTGTATCCGTGACTGGAGCGCACAACTTTAGCAGCTCTTCGCGAACAATCTCTGTTACTAAATCGAGTTATGAGCTTTGATTGTCAGACTTCATAGCGGCGACTTGAATGTAGGTGATGCTGGACAAGCGATCGCACTGTCGGCATCGTAGGTGTCCCCGCCGCAGTGGTCTAGTGGCTAAGGTACCCGGCTGCTGACCCGCAGGTCGCGAGAACAAATTGCGGCTGCGGCGGCTGCATTTCCGATGAAGGTGGAAGTGTTGTAGGCCCGTGGGCTCAGATTTGGGTGCACGTTAAAGAACCCCGGGGGGTCTAAATTTCTGGAGCCCTCCACTACGGCGTCTCTCATAACCATATGGTGGTTTTGGGACGTTAGACCCCCACATCATTCAATCAATCAATCAATCAATCAATCAATCAATCGTGGGTGAAGCGCCCGTTCAATAGTAGTAGCTTTTTTGATGAAGTCCGTCATGGTCTGCGGTAGGTTGCGGAAAAGTCCGGCAAACAACTGCTCTTTAACACCTTGCATTTCTTTTCGCGTTGCGTTATGATGTTTTTGCGTTGATTGTTGAGTTCAATAATTGACCTTTTTTCTAGTTGTGTTTTGTTTTCTTAGTTTCTCGCGTCCGTCATGTTGTTCTATTTTTTCCTGTGGTGACAGCAATAAAGACAAGTATTTCAATACAATTACACAATAGCTACCACGGCTAGTTCGCTCACATGACGTCCTGAGAAAGGCCAGTGGGGACTGCAAGGGCTAACGTTGGCTGGGAGTAATCCAATTCCCTTCTGGTTCTTGCCAAACGACCACACACTGAGTCTTGTCGTCGCCACCTCGCACCACACAAAGTTGTGGAAATGTATTTTTTCAGCATAACTTCTTGTCGTTGGTCATGTGCGGGTCAGCTCTACGGAAGAGACGGGTCATGTCCTCAGAGATCATTGTGACCGTTTCATTGGGTTTCTGCACCCGTGGCTCTTGTAATTGTTGCGTACGGTCACGCCGGTCTACATTGGCAAATGTGTAAATCTTCTGCCGTTTAAACTCACTCCATGTCGACAAACTGTCTTCTCTGTTCTCGTACCAAGTACGAGCACTGTCATCGAGGTACAAGTAGGCGTGGGAGAACCTTTGTTCAAGAGACCACTGATTGATGTTGGCGATAAGTTCATAGTGATCAAGCCAGTCTTCGAGGTCTTCATGTGTGCCACCACCAAAAGGATCACGCATCAGTAGTAAAAAAAGGGTTACCTGAGACGGGGCTGGCCGACTACTGTCTCGTTAGTACCTGTTCTGAACTGGCGATGGCTATTGGTAGAGGTGAGGGATGCCTTGGACGGTGCTCATGCGTGGGGGTGAACTATGGAGGGTGGCCTCACAAGTGACGACTGAAGCGATGCACGGGAGTTTCGACAAGTGCGTCTTGGCTGGATCCCGTGGGAGTGTGGAGCATCAGGTGGGGTCATTGTCAAGCACCTCCACCAGTGTCACGGTGTTGCGAAGCCAAAAGACAGAAACAACTTACAACCGTGAAACAGCATGTTTGAAAATCAAGTGGACTCAGGACGCCTTCTTCGCCGTTCTTTTCTAAAGCTCCTGTCATACTACCCGGAATCTGCAAACCACCTCCTTCGTTGTTCTCTCCTACGCATGTACCCGTGTCAATATTTTAATGAAAGTAATATTAGATAGATAACTTTAATGAAAATAGTTTAACCGTAGGTTTTCACATTTTAAATACATGATGTAATTACAAGAGATGCTTTAGCTTTGGGCTCGCGATATTTCGACCACCTTAGGTGATTCACTGTGCACCTAAACGTAACCGCACAGGTCTCTAGTTCTTTGTTATTTTGCCTGTAGTTTTAAGTTAGTTAAACTCGAATATTTTTGCTCAGAATGCTCAACAAGATAGGCGGGGGACTTTCCAAAAGCTACTGATTCTTGAATATTCGTTAAATCGCCATTGGCACAACTGTTACTATACAGCGTTGCAGAAAATTGAAATTACAAACAAGCCTCACGTAATGCTAATTTTTCAACAGGTGTGTGATACTACGCCGCCTATCCTCTGCAAAATATTCAGCCATAATATTTGGAAGTCATCCTCCACATGCAGAGTTACCAAATCACATATACCTGCGACTTCACAAAAAGTTTGATTTATTGCGTAGTCATTACCTTGCGGAAAGAGCAAACTTGAAAAACAGTTCACAGTACCTCAACAGGAAGCTCCGCCTAAAATTCTTATTATGCAGTGCTGCATTGGTTTTTTATAGCTTGGTGTGATTTCCTTTATTGCTTCCTTAAGGATCTATGTGGCTGAGCCAAAGTGTATAATCAACGGTAAGAACGTTTTCATTATTGTGACGCCAACATTTATTTAAGCAAATTAAAAATTACCAATACAAAGACACACAGTTAGCAAAGAGTTCACATGACATTACGAAACATTCTTTACGGCAAAAAAAAGCACCATGGCTCCGGTATTGGGAGTGGATGTGCGCTGGCAACTTGGTTGTGACGAGGAGATATCGACTTTTGGGCGACACTCGCAGACATAAGTAATATCCTGGCCAGAGAATAGGATTAATAGCTGGGCCCCCTAGGCCAACTGTTGCAAGTTTTTCTGCCAGCACCAGAGTCCGCCGGTATTGAGCTGGAGCGAACACTCCATGGCGATGGTCTGCTCGCGTAGAGAAGCGACGGCACGAGGATCCGGCATTTTGAATCCCTGGTGGCTCTTGAGTTCGCCAGAATGTCGGTGGGTAAACCCAGGTCTGGGGAAAACCTACCACATTGCAGGCTTCCTGGACCGCTCACCTCATTTTCTGCTCAGGCTTTCTCTCCACTAGGGTACACTTGTTTTCACTAGATCAGTCTTGAGCTTTCGTTTTTACATGCGATTGGTTGGTAGGGGTACCGTTCTCTCTACTCACTTGATCCATCAGCTTTTACTTTTCGAACATGGCTCCACTGGCCACCGAGCTTGACGCTCTACAACGTGGTCGTTGTTGATGCAGCACCACGCGCCCATTCTGTCTTGTCTTGTTTCTTTTGGTTTTGTGTGCTTTCTAAAGATACCTTTCAAATCCAGCACACACAATATCGAGACGAAAAACTAAATGGTACTTCTCATGTGAGATAAAGATTTGTTGCAGTAGATTAGTTAAGCGCTAACACAGGTAAAGTGTACCGGGAAATGCAAAACATTATATCTCAAGAATTCTTCAGCACAAGCTCAGACAAAAACTAAATTGCGGAAAGAACAAAATAACAAACAATAGCATCGACAACGGCCAGCACAATACCAACACCAGAGGTGCAGTCACGGCCACACTGATTAGCATAACTAAATAAATTGGAACAAGGTTGGTGTTTAATTACATTTTATGTAAATTGTTGTGTGCGTAGGTATGTCTATTTGTCTTGAATTGGCATTCCAAATCAACAGAAATATGTGCAGATGTCACATACGTGGAGAATCGGCGTTCTGCGAAGGATGCGGATAGAACAACGTCACCTACATGCAATACCCGCCCTGCCAGCATGGACTGCAATAAGCTGAAATTTTTCATTAGCATGTGATGGTGTTGACGTGCGCACAAATATTGGATACGCGTACATCTCTGACATATCAGTGGCATCTATGTGCCGATGGGTCATGAATACAAGTCCAGTTGGCTGTTGATATCTTTGGGAATGGTCAACCCCATCAGGACAAGTATAGTTTTACCTAGATTCATGCGTTGATTAGATGACTAGAGTCTGCAAACTTAAGTCTGATGTATAGTTTAGCTGCTTAATCTTACTAATTCCTATTATGAAAAAGTTGTCAATCATACCTCCGTTCTTTGTTGGTGCGAGATGTCGTGAAACTCTGTCTGCATAGAAAACATCTTTCAAGCATTGTGTGAATAAGTAATGTTGTGTTTTGAACATCCACATTAAAGTCGCCAACACTGATGAGAACTGGCTGTATATGATAGATGTACGTGGGGTCCAAAGTTTCCAGGCCACGCTGCCTTAGAAATACATGCAACAGTGGATTGAAAACGTTTGAGCAGCCCTTTATGTATGTAATTCTCTTAACGTCAGATAACCAGGACTGCAACCACAACTGCCATTTCACGAACATTACGTTCTACTTGAAAACGTGTTGCGAAACCTAGCACGGTTTTGTGGTAGAATACATGATTGTCACGCAAAATGAGGGGTTGAATTCCTACTGAGACCATGATGTCTATTATTTGCGTTGGTCTGCTAATGCCCGCTTTTAGTGTCGAAGCTTCTTAGGACCGACCTAGTTGCCGACCTAGTTGGCAACCATCCTGTCCCACAAAACAAAACCGAAACTGAAGACCAGCTCTACATAAGCCAAAACATGTCAACCACAGTTACTCGATCATACGTGTTGCCAAACTCCCCATATGCTCCGTGTATCGTAATCCGGACACGTTATTGGCCCAGTTGGTGGGAGTGAGCAGATTGCCATGCCATCTTTTTATCAGCAAACCCAGTACTAACGCATTATTTGTGCTTTTTATTGTTGCTCCCACACGTGGCGACAGTCTGCTAACTCCCGGAAAACCAGGCCGAATGCGTGCCCGGGTTTTAGAACGCAGTTCTGCAGCTCGTATGGTTGCATAACTCGGGTGTGAACAACCAACATTTTGCGTAATCAACTCTACGACAGCGCAATACATGGCCACCCGCACCTTCCATCTGTCTGTCCGTCCATGCATCTGTCCGTTCGTCCATCTGTCAATCCGCCTATCTGCCTGTCTGTCCATCCATGCATCCATGCATACAACCACCTGTCCATCCGTTCATCTGTTCGTCGTTTAGACTAGCCGGCGACATTAACGTAGACATTATGGGTAGTAGGACTTATAGCTTCACCCACGCGTCATCATTCACTTCGCAGAGATGCACAAATGTTCTTTAACGTGCTCGAAATAATACTACCAGTACCTATGCACGTCGTTTCGTGATTGATTTAAACTATCATTCACGTTCAGTGCGTTGCACCCAACTACAAATAATCTTAACCCGAGGTGAGGGCTGTGTCGTAGGTGTACATAAGTTTATAAAATTGAATAGCCTTCACTCCATTCTCCATTGATGCTTCACGAACACTACGGTCTATTTAAAAAGCAGTTGCGAACACTGGCGTGGCTCTGTGCTGGAATACTTGGTTGTCATTAAAAATGCAGATTTCAAATTCGCTGGGATTCTAACGCTTTTCTTTTACATTTGTCAGGTCAACGCAGACGACGTCAGTTTTTTCTTAACGCTCACGTGTTAACATTATCCATGTGTTCTCGCCGTTCAGAGGTATATATGAGCAGTCTATCACCTTCGGTACATACCCGCATACCTGTGGCACATACCCCGCCGCGCGTATGTGCTACTGTCTGGCAGCAAATTTTAACGACATACGTGACATGAATGCGACTTCAATTAAATCCCGACTAGCGAGTCGCATTCATCAAACCATCTTACCCTGAAATACTAATTTTAGTTTACTCCATGTTAATTGTTAAGGGAGGGGATAACGAGAGCACTCAGACGTAGAAGGTTGGTTATATTTGAAGGATGGATGTATGGATGGATGGATGTATGGATGGATGGATGGATGAATGGATGGATGGATGGATGGATGGATGGATGGATGGATGGATGAATGGATGGATGGATGGATGGATGGATGGATGGATGGATGGATGGATGGATGGATGGACGGACGTACGGACGGGCAGGCGGGCGGGTGGTCGGGCGGGCGGATGGATGGATGGATGGATGGATGGATGGATGAATGGATGGATGAATGAATGGATAGATGGATGGATGGATGGATGGATGGATGGATGGATGGATGGATGGATGGATGGATGGATGGATGGATGGATGGATGGGTCCTAACCTGCTTGAAGGACGCAGACAAATGCTTCGCATTTAAAATAACATGCAAGAGTGTGGTTAGCTTGGCCAGTCGGTATGGATTCATGATAGCTAGAAAGCGTGCTGAAAAAAATGACAGCATATCCACAGAGTGAATGATGGAGAGTGGGGCGAAGCATTCATCCGTCCATGCGTCCGTCTGTGTGACCGTCCATGCGTCTGTTCGTGCGCCCGTCCCTGCGTTTGTTCATGCATCCGCCCTTGCGTCTGTTCATGCGTCCATCCATGCACCTGTCTGTGTGTCCGTACGTCCATCTATTCAACACTCCAAGTCCCACCATCTCGCATCTTTTCATAATATATTCCTCATATAGAAGCACCGTCATTCAGTGGACATTCCAAGGACTAAACGAGAGGTGGCACACAGACACTTTCTTACGGCTTGCGCTTCGGGTCTACTTCCCACCTTCAACCACCTTGAGTTCATGGTATTGTCGCGATCCCACCGCTGATCACCAGTTGTTGTGATCCCGGGGTGCTGTGGTAGCGTGGTGTAGCTTCGGATTGAGGAAACGACCGCTTACAAGATGGGGATACGAAAAACAAACAAGGTTTATGGCACTATTTACAAATATTTACAGCATGAGGTTAAGAGTTCACAAACCACGAGCGTGGTGGTTAAACCTTTGCTTGGTTCAGAGCGTTCACAAACTACGAACGTGGTGGTTGAACCTTTACTTGGTCCAGAGCGATGTCCTGCACTCTGCGGCGCCGTTATAAGCCCTGTCGGGCTCCTCCTTCTTCAGTGGAACACCAATCACACACACACACAACAGGTGAGGGGTACGAGCATGCACGGCGCACGTGAACATCCAATTTCGAGTCAAGATCACTGCACTTAAAGGTGGCGCCAGAGAGGCTCTTGCTCGTCGTGTATGTCGCTGGTCGAAGGGTCCCAAGCTTCGGACAGCAGACATCAAGCGGTCCGCCAATCTGTCCGCTCAATTAGCAGGGCACTTTGTGGCGGCGGTCGCCGTTTCTTCAAAGGAATACGCTGTCTTTGTTGTCCCCTCTGGAACGGCTTACCGCTTTGTGGCGACATGACGTCTCATCCACCGGCTAGCAGGGACAATACCTGGCGTGCATAGGCATTCGGCGAGACGGCTACTTGTTTGAGGATTAAAAGAGCGCCGCTCCCCCGTCAGCTCTCGACGCTGGTTCCAAGAAAACCTGGGTTCCAGGCGTGGGAACGCGGCCCGGCTACGCTTTTCAGCGACAGCATGGCGCCTACCGATGGCGGTCATAACAGCTTCCCCCTCGCCAGATGAGTCACGGAGGGCAGCGGTCAACACTGCTGCTCGCAGGGACGACAAAAGGGTCAGTAGTTGAATGCCAAGAACTGGCCTTCGCTTGTGGCATGGTCCGGGTGATCGCCGAATCTTCGACAGCATCTCTGATACTCGACCACATGTACAAGCAAGCACTCGGCCCCCTTCGAACAACCAAGCCAAAAGAGGGATGGCAAACCAATTTTCTTTACTAGCTTTAACAAAAAGCTCACACTCAAAACTCTCAGGATTCACTTGTGCTGAGAAATCAAACGTGCTATCTTAAACCTTCTCATAATAAGATGCACGACAAAAAAAAACTAAAATATCAATTTTGATACATAAAGAGCACCCCAGAATGGCTTAGAAAGAGCGGCTGAGCGCGTCAGCGTTTCCATTCAATTTGCCCTTTTTTTACCTAATGTCAAAATGATATTTTCTTTTTTCCCTTTAAGAATCAAGCTCCGCCTCACAAGGCGACTGTTCTTCGAGGTCATGGTTTGAAGCCAAGGGGACAATGGTCTGTATCTACTTTAAATTTAGCACCTCCGAGACAACGCTGCAACTGATCTATGGCCTACACAAGGCAAGCGCATTTATTTCCTGAAGCGCAGTACGTTATCTCACGAGAGCCCAAATTCTGGCTCAAGTAAAGCACAGCTTTGCTTGTTACCACTGTCGTCCTGACATAGAACGGCACCTAGGCCTCGATCTCTCGCATAACACCGAACCGTTAATTCTCGGTAGTCAACAGAAGCTTTCAAAACCGGATGACGATCGGTGTTGCCTCTTCACTTAAGAAGGCTGCCTCCTCCTTTTAATCGCCGACTACTTTCATCGGTTCTGTCCCGCTGAGAGCATCAGTCAGGAACTCGGATTCAGTGAGCGCTACTTTTGTCCGAACGTCCGTCTTTGTTTACGGCCGCCCATAATTGTCTACCACTGAGACATGAAGCTCACCAGCCTCCCGAAAGCTTAACCGAAACTGTGACCTAACGGTCTACCTCAATGGTTCGGGAAAGCCCGATGATCTGTTCATGGTCACTCGATCAATCATTCATTAAAGAAAACACCAACAAAACTGGGGAGATTACACTGCTTTCTAGAAGGTTCATTTGGTCAAAGTTACTGCTTATGCGAACACTTCTGAGTAGAAAAAAAACCACTGGGCTCTCCTGAGCGTTTCAATTACTCTCATTTTTACAGCGTTGCAAATTACATGGCACTATTAACCAAACCATAATCCCTCACAGTTACGTTGTAACACTCTGTGTACAACACAAAAATAATCCTAGGTGCGATACTCATTAAAATCACCTCACCATAATGCACAGGTTTTATGCTGAAATTGTGCCCAAAGGACCTTCAATTCTTAATGCGCGCAACGACAACTCCACTGTGTTACGCCAAACTTAATCATTTTACGAAATGATTCGGTTTATGCTAACATCTTCCTCAAATGCCCCATGGCAGTGAAGGCATACAATGTCACCCTAAACCTTTGAGAAAACTAGAAAAATGACACATTTTCTCTGTTTTTACCTTACGCAAATTTTCGCATTCGTGGTTAAACTAATTCGATGCTGACTTTCAGCCTTTGGCTCGGCGGTTTTCCTTCTGAAAGTTTTCCACCGCATCACGTAACTTACCCAATTTAAACTAGTTGAAATCTGCATCTCCAATGCAATACTGAGTAGTCATGATTAATCCGCCTGTGCAAAAGTTACTCATATTGACCGCCCCCTTTTCTCATGGTTCCTTTAACCGTACACGATGGGGTCGCGGTCCCGGCGGTTTTCGAGCACGTCTGAGGCTACAAAATGTACAAACTCTAAGCAGTGCACTGCCGTCATACCTCATTTTCCACTTCTTCCTGTTCCCCTCAGGAATGTGAAAAGGACGCCAGAAACAGGGTGGAGACAGGGGACATTGTCTCTTTGTGCTCGCCCCGACGCGGTTTTTAGCCACTCAGTGCTTTCGACTTTGATCCTTCAGGCAAGGCCGCTTTCCCGAAGTTGTCGAACGCAACCGCGCTTTTCGTTGGGGTAACGCACCTCGTTTCCCCCCTCTACACCTGGCTTGCCGCTTGTACCTCTCGGAACGCCACCATGGACGTTTCCTGGAACGGATTAACGGCCTAGCCTCTCGTCTTTCTTGCGACTGAGTGGTGCCTGACCTAGGCTTGCGCAGTGACGAACGCTTCTGCTTCTTCCTTTTTCTGCGATGTTTGCAAACCAGCTCGGTATTATCGCTGCACTGCTGAAGCGTGGCGCTCTTGCTCTCATCAGCCACTGCGCTAACCATGCCTAAATTTGACAATGTCGAAAGGTCCCCCTGAGGCACGAAGAAGGTTTCCAGCCTCTTACTGGGCCCATTAGGGCTGCTGGCACCCTCTTCATCCACGCAAGGAGCGTC
This sequence comes from Rhipicephalus microplus, assembly GCF_043290135.1. Classification (NCBI taxonomy): domain Eukaryota; kingdom Metazoa; phylum Arthropoda; class Arachnida; order Ixodida; family Ixodidae; genus Rhipicephalus; species Rhipicephalus microplus. Next base: position 72,378,189 of record NC_134707.1, on the reverse strand, counting down.
TTTCGACATCGTCCCCACCTCCAGACCGGCCACGGCCTCGTTCTCTACATCATTTACATGAATGCATTCGAGAATATGCGGGCCCTTCTCTGGCGCGATCTGTTCCTGTCGCGCTTTATGAGGCGCCTCAACTTCTGGCGCTTTGCGACGCGCCTCGCTTTCAGACTTCGGCCTGAGTCTTTCTTCCTTTTTGCTAACAGAGTTTACAAATCTCCTGATTAGCTCTGCTTTAATAACATCATAGTTGTTCGCGTGCTGCTCACTGAGTCGCGCAACAACATCCGCTGCCTCGCAGGGCAGAACCGTGAGTAGCCTGTGAGACCACGTGTCTCGCTCACACTTCAGTAGACTACACTTTCGTTCAAAGAGTCTAAGATACAGGCCCATATCCCATGATACCTCATATGGCTGCATGTACCTAGACATCTCGAACTCTGCCTCCTTTTCGAGAAGTACTCCTCGCTGGGGTCCCATTCTCATACGCAACTCATAGTCTTGTTTGAAAAACTTTCTCTTGAGGCCTTCTCTTTCGTGTTCACTCTTTCCTTCCATCTGAGCTGCTCTTAGTTTTCTTTCGATGATGAGGTCCCATTCTTCACTTAGTTCCTCATCATCAGCCCCCAAATCATTAATCGCTTGAATGATTATGGGTTTTCGTGCCAAACCCTTTGTATCGATCCCCAATTCCTCACACAACAGCAACAAGTCTGACTTCTGCAGCTCCCGTAAATCCATGATCGTACTGAGTGCTCGCTACTTCCAAAAATAACTTCCCGAAACGGCGAAACTGAGTCTTTCGGCAAAGTTAACTACCAGTTCTAAAATTTAACCCTCTTTTAGAACCTGGTTCACTCAAAGGAAAAGCCAAGCACTCACCCATACGTGATCCATGTCTCGAGCCAACTGCTTCTCTTGGGCCGACTGTTGTTGTCACTTGTAGCTTCGAATCCGACCGCTGCCAACCAGTTGTTGCGGCTCGGGGTGCTGATTCGTATCCCACCTCTGCCAACCAGTTGTCGCGATCCCACCGCTGATCACCAGTTGTTGTGATCCCGGGGTGCTGTGGTAGCGTGGTGTAGCTTCGGATTGAGGAAACGACCGCTTATAAGATGGGGATACGAAAAACAAACAAGGTTTATGGCACTATTTACAAATATTTACAGCATGAGGTTAAGAGTTCACAAACCACGAGCGTGGTGGTTAAACCTTTGCTTGGTTCAGAGCGTTCACAAACTACGAACGTGGTGGTTGAACCTTTACTTGGTCCAGAGCGATGTCCTGCACTCTGCGGCGCCGTTATAAGCCCTGTCGGGCTCCTCCTTCTTCAGTGGAACACCAATCACACACACACACAACAGGTGAGGGGTACGAGCATGCACGGCGCACGTGAACATCCAATTTCGAGTCAAGATCACTGCACTTAAAGGTGGCGCCAGAGAGGCTCTTGCTCGTCGTGTATGTCGCTGGTCGAAGGGTCCCAAGCTTCGGACAGCAGACATCAAGCGGTCCGCCAATCTGTCCGCTCAATTAGCAGGGCACTTTGTGGCGGCGGTCGCCGTTTCTTCAAAGGAATACGCTGTCTTTGTTGTCCCCTCTGGAACGGCTTACCGCTTTGTGGCGACATGACGTCTCATCCGCCGGCTAGCAGGGACAATACCTGGCGTGCATAGGCATTCGGCGAGACGGCTACTTGTTTGAGGATTAAAAGAGCGCCGCTCCCCCGTCAGCTCTCGACGCTGGTTCCAAGAAAACCTGGGTTCCAGGCGTGGGAACGCGGCCCGGCTACGCTTTTCAGCGACAGCATGGCGCCTACCGATGGCGGTCATAACAGTATATACTAATTCACTGTATTCAAGGCACTGCGGCCCAATGCTCGCTAAACCTTTCTAAAACCAAGAAGGTTACGCCCAGCTAGTATAACGTGGCAATATTTTCCTGTCAGATAGTGCTCAATGTACATGCCAGTGGCTGCTAATGTGAAATGAGAGACAGGAGGATTCAGCTTTTAATTTCTTACGGCTTGCGCTTCGTATCTGCTCCCCCCTTTAACCACCTCGAATTCATTCATGGTATATACTGGTTCATTGTATTCATGGCTCTGCAGCTCAACGCTCGCTAAACCTTTCTAAAACTAAGGAGGTTACACCCAGCGAGTATAATGTAGCAACCCTTTCTTGTCCGATAGTGCTCAATGTACATGCCAATGGCTGCTAATGGGGATCGCAGCGTGCGCGTTGACTAGAAGCCGAATGCTCTTGTCTCTCATTTCCCATTAGCAGCCATTGGCATGTACATTGAGCACTATGTTTTATTGTTAAACAACGCACAGAAGAAATCTCTCACCGGCACCACCTTGGAGGTCAAATGTTATACCTATTTCGGGTATGTGCCACTGGTGGTTACGTACTACGAGGGATGCTCAAGCCACGCCATAAGGAGCTTCGCCCCTAAAAACTAGGGCACATCGAAAGAAAAATGATGGGAACAAGCACGTAATGCCTTTTTCTGGTTTCATTTTATTTTTTCGAGCTACTTGATACTATGCAATGAATAATTTTATGGTGCAATCGGTAGCTTGAATCAAAAACAAAAAGGATGTTCGTGGGTGTTAAGTGATACAATTGCTGTGAATGTTTTACAGAGAACGAAGGTCAGTGCGCAGATATCTTGCCAGGATTATTCTGACGATGATATTTATTCACTCGTTTTCATGAGCTGCCGTAGCTATTATTCTGAGGCGCATCGCTGTCGATGATGACGTAACTGGCATTACAAAGTGCAAAACAGAATGACTTTCGATGCTGGCAAAAAGGCGCAATTGGCGGGTGACAAAGAAGCAGCCAGCGAAAAAAAAAAAACGATGCCACCTCTGAGGAGAGAATTTCCATGAGTGGGTCAACAAATAGATCGTTTGGTGTTACCGTAAATCTCGTAGGACAATACTCGCGCATGTAGATGTTTTTGAAGAGATGTACATTTATACGCGCTTTATTGGCCGTACATGCATGTTGTTTTGAGTTGTGTTTTTTGTCTTTGTTATAGTGCTTTGTGGTATTAGGTCTAGCTTAAATTTGGCAAAAAGTACGTCTGGGCACATTTTCCTGGTGGAGGTTATTTGTTTCCAGTCTTGCAAAATGAATTGTAGAACATATCGGGAATTCAGCTACTGCACAAGCCACTTCTTGCCCGTGAGCGTGATCACCATCTTCATTGTCATCAGCATCATTGTCATCGTCACGATCTATAGTGGGCGATTTGCATGTGCTAAGGCGCGATGGCAGGAAGAGCATGTGTGGCCTGAAATGCACTTCATCGTCATCAGCATCATCGTCATTGTCAGGAGCAGCTACGACGTGACAGAGGACAAGCCTCGCTCATAAGCTGCTTCACACCTGAATTGCATAAGTATGCTCTGCGGCAAAGTGATACAGCTCACGTGTAAAAATGAACACTTATGAATATTCTGTGTACTTTAGTACAATGCAGCTTCCTGGATCTCCTATATTGGCTTCGGTGGCCTTATAAAAGTCACTGCTTTGCCAGAAAGGCGAAGCAACCAACGCGATAGCAACAAATTGAAAGGTCACGCGCAGAATGGCAATCAGATCGAAACATGCCCCACGTTCCTCACGCACAAATGACGCACAAAACGTACTCCCAAGTACGGATGCACGTGAATAAGGGTCTCATTTTTTACTTTGCTGCGTCTGAAGAGAGCGCGCTTTTCGCAAACGGGGACTGCAATGATTGCAGTGACCTTAGTGCACCCGGTGGCTACAGAAGAATTGTTCCAAATTGGAGGCCAGCCACGGCGTACGTTCTTTTCCTCCTCGACGCCGCGAGATAAGGTCGCATGAGGAAGCGTCGCTCCCTTTCTCTAAGCCAGGCATAGTACGCGTAGGAGATTAGAGCGGGCGCCGCCCGCGCGATGTGGCGACGTGCGCTCATTGCGCCATCTTGCTGTTAATACTGAAAACTATCCCCCCCCCCCCCCGAGATGCTCGTGAGAAGGGGTAAGTGGTAGATAAGAAGCTTGCCGTTTGAACGGTGAAGGATGTGCTCTGAAGTAGCACAGAAGTTAGCGCCTCACATTCACAACGCTCAGGTCCCTCGTTCGGTTCCGCGCGCCGGAGTGTTTTTTTTCTGGATTTTTTTCTTTCTTGCGTTGTCATATATATATATATATATATATATATATATATATATATATATATATATATATATATATATATACGGTGCAGCATGACATCGGCGCCGACGCCAGTAGCATAATTCAACTGAAGTGTCCATATAAATGCTATCACAATAATATATTTGACATGCCTTTGATAAGGGCTTGCGCCTCTACTCGCAGGAAGGGGACCGAGACAAGCACCTGGAGGGTTTGTTAACCTGGCATACGATCCAAGTGGACCAACACGTCGATCACCGTCACCTGGCCGAAGTACGTATTGCTCTGCAATCGGACCTCAGATTTTAAAGTTGGTAAACAAGCTGAGTGGAAGCGCGTAGTGTATATTGTTTGCTTGCAGCATGAAAAATGTTGACATGCAAGCACACAGTCGTGATAAAAAAATTTGGTGCAATAAATGTCCCACTTTATTTACTGAGGATCTGTACAGAACTCACAGTTGTTCAGCTGTGTTAGCTTTCAGCAAGGTCATTACCGCGGTCATTGCGTACGCTTATTCTAGTTTAGTGGTTTTCATTTAAAAAGCTAAAGAGCACGTCACTATACGGCGCTAGCAGAGGCTTATTTCACAGAGCCGTGAGCCTACCCTAATGTTGGCATATTCTGTGGCTTTAGTCAGAGATTTTGAACCATCTCATTAATATTACACGTAATTTGACGTTTAAATTACAGCGGGCGAATTGAACCATGTGAAAATATTGCAATAATAGGGCAACTCCAATAGTTAGTATTAAAATACGAGAAGTACACACAGACACAGAAAGCCCTCTCCAACTCCACAATATTTTTTCCCAAGAGCCCTGTTTCTTTAATAAACCATTCATTTTTTTACATTATACCAGCCTGCTGAAACTGACGGTACCTCTTATGGGAACAGTGTTTCGACAGGTCTAGTATTTTTGCCGCGTTTATTCTAAACTTGTCTCGCTCGTACAAATCTGTGGCGTCTTGGATACACGTTTGTTATTTTCCCCGAAGAGCCAAAGACATTGCGAGGCGATGAATTCCTCGACGATCAATATATCGTCCACCTTTAAGCCTTTATTGGTCGCTGTTGCGTAGTGATGAAACGAGCGATGCTAAGCAGATATTTTTTCTCTCACGAAGCTTCATGTGTTTGAGCAGCCTCCTTCTGTGCCGCAGCCTTTTAATTAGGCTTTCCTAGCTTGTCTGCAAAAGCCAGATGTGGTATTCTTCACCGCTGTCTGCCCATACAGCCAATAGAAATTTTTCGACAAAAAAAAATAGCTGGATTGTTCGCAGCAGATCTCCAGCATCTTTTTACACATGTTAGTGTCCTAGAATTATTTACAGTGGCTACTTCCTGCAGACTTCTTTTTAGGTTTTACCTGTTAAGCGTTCGCTTTCCGATTGTCTTACAAATTGCCAACTTCCCAGACCATATCAGTCTATCCCACCGTTTTCCGAACCATGGCTCACTAAATAATATTATTTTTCGTTGGATGCTTAGGAAAGCAAAGATAGTGGCAAAAGGTAACTTATTCATGATGACTCAGATGTCTCACAAGTCTCGCGGTGCCCTCTTAAATGTCAGGGAGTTGTCATGGTAATTAGTAAAGAGAACTTCACCTCTGGGTAGAAATCTCGTAAAGGCGAGGAGAAAACTGGTGACGTGAGGTAGCTTGTCGGTTCAAATTGTACCGCTCTGGAGCTCTCACAAAAGAAAGTCAATACGAGAGACTTCGCTTTGTGATACTTCACCTTACTTTGCTTCACATAAAGCGAGCCTGCGATGTGTACGCCCACCAATTCAAACTCTCAAGAAATTCTGATTCGACGTACAGCATATGCGCATACTTAATATCAGTATATTCAATGTAATAGCTTTGAAGAGGTTGTTTCGCTGAAATTCTGGTATTAGGGTCGGTGTCGTTGTGTTTGGCTGTTAGCGAAAAATAATGACTTTCTGCGTTAGCAAAAGATTGAGAAAGATGCTGAAAAATAAATACTAAAAATTTCCAGGTTCAAGTGAGAATAGAAACGAGGTCGTTTGCTTGGGAAGCACATGTTCAACCAAACAGCCACGTATCTGCTTGCGAATACACTGAATATAAGACACTGATTAGTACTCGACCCGTGCGGTGTTTTTTCTTCTCAGCTAGTTCTTTCTTTTCTACTGCTCGCGCCAAAACCTATGACGTCCATGGCACTAAGAATACTTTCTTTTTCTGGAAATGCGGCGCAAATAACATATATGCTTTACATACACACGCTTCGAGCAAGCAGACTTCACAATACTACATGTAATGTCGCACTAATTTATGCGTGTTACAAGTGTGTATTGCCATCAGGCATAGTAGGAGGGAGGATTATCATAACTACCTCGTTATACTACGACCTCTCAGCCCGTTATACAATACTACGATCTCTCAGCCCGTTCCAGTGCCTCTACCATATGAGATAATTGGTGAAGCATGCTTGTTGCACCATCGCCGTACTTGGCAGCACTCGCATTTTTTTGGCTTCAAACTCATCCTCTGGGATGTGTTCTTCGATGTGAAAATCGACCTTTCACTGCCTGTCATTACATGGAGAAAGACAATGGCTCGTACCTTTGAGCTTGGAAATGCCGAAATCACGTAATTTGAAGATATCTGGCTTTTTGCATGGGCATGGTGTTCTGAGCTCGCCAGGACTCTCGCTTGGTCTCATACAATATTAGTTGCGAGCACGCAGCTGGTTTCTATGGAAGCTAATTGTCGTATCGGTTTTCATCGTTGCTCACCAGTAGCGGCAGAGGAGAGGTCCTTCGATGCATGCGAAGAAACTAAAAATTGTCTGCAGTGAATGTTCCGCACCAAGAAACCATGGAAAGCGGAAGAGACTGACGTAAACACAGGAGCCCCGTTCTAACTTCATTCTCTTCCTATTTTATCAATAAGCATTCATTTTTCTCTAAACTACTGTTTCATCAGCGGGTGTAGCAAAAGCACTGCCAGGTCCGGAAGACTATAAAAACAGCATGAAATGAATTTCATTGTTGATGCCGATGGACGATTCTCGATAGAGCAGCTTCGAAGTTGTCACTGTGCGCTGCGGCAGGGAACACGTCCAGCGTCTTTCAACAGCTCTTTTCTTCCACTAGTCATCGCGTCGCCTCCCTTTCTGTGACGAGCCAACCAAGAATAGAATATAATCACCCAGTTAAGTTTCAAACGTCTTATTGAAGAGCATGAAGCTCATAACAGTCAGCCGGCAGACCTCGTCATGCAAGGATAACCCCGGTCAGTAACTCAGAGCGCCACTCCAGCAAAAGAACCACGTTACTACATAAACCAACCAAAGTTCCATGCAGACACGAGCATACAACCAAGGACGATCAGAAAAGCGAGGCTATAGTCCACAACCGAAAACTCGAGACTAAAACTACCAACTTCCTCCGAGCCGTGCACTATATTGAAGCCCATACTTTTGAGGCCTAAAACATTCTAGATTGAACGCACGCCTCAGAACTAGACTCACCCAGAAGTAGTTGATTGCTTCATGCAGCAAGCTTTACATCTGGTGCTAGACACAGAACATTTTATTACCGAGGATCGAATCGTGCAGTTCAATACATGTGTCCCTCTCCGGAAAAATCGCACAAGAGATGGTGTTCAGAGAATAAATGGTCTAACTGAAGAGCAGTTATTGCAAGGCGTTGCATGTTCAACTCACGAAATAGTCCAGCATAAAATCTCGGCGTTTCTAACTCTACGCTAATATTGTTCAGTGGTACAAACTTGCCAGAATACGTACCTTTCGAATCAGTGTGTTTTCCTGTTCACAAGTACAGATCAAACCTAACACCATGCATGAATGCTTAGCATAGGCTACAGAGCTCACGCTCCTACAACCTCAAAAATAGACTCAATAAAATGCCCAAGACATCCTTTGAAACATGCCGTAAATCATTGTACCTGTACTCCAAACTCATACGCTGCAGTGGGCCCTGGACACACCCTTTTCTGACTATTCAAAGGAAGCAGCACCTACTGCTCATATTTGTAAGCGAGTAAACAATTCGCACAAGCTAGCAGCCACCTTTACGCTTAAAAAATAATGTCGAGTGGCACCACTACTTTTACCGTAACTGGAAATATGCGCAGTGGGTTCTTTCCCCCCACCAATGCTGTTCTTACTTCCTCTCAGGCGCAAAGATATCAGATTACATTTGTGATACGTCACGTTGTAACTTCTACAGACTGCAAGCAGTTCTGCAGCCACAATGAAGAGCACATTTGAACACGTGTCCTCCCCACCTCTACAGCCAAATCAAGCTACAAACCAAATTTGCGGACATCGTCTATACGCAGTAGCTCCTAGTTCACGCAGAAGCATGCACTTTCTACAGCTAGCGAACTTCTGTCACCGAAACGCACTGTGGTTCGCCCTGGACGTGCTCCGCACCCCCGAATTCGCTAAATTATGGCGGGCGATCTTGGACGTAAGCTATTACTATGGCGCGAGCACAGAATAGATGCCCTGTTCTTCGAACGCTGTTCTTCGGACGGTATGGTTGCGCACAAGTTCAATGAGTTTTTCTGCTAAGCGTGCGTTACCTGACTGTGTCATGACAAGTTAGTAAGACTTGGCCACAGTTTTGTTTTAAATTTCTTGGCTAGTGCTCGTAGTAGTTTGCGGCAAGCCGATCTGACGGCAGACGCCGCAAAATTTGGTCCGAGAGCGACCGGTTCAAAGAGAACCCTTTCGGCTAACCTCGCCGCCACTGAATTAGGTTCGGCGCACTTTTGGTGGCAGGGATACTCAGTGTGAACGAGCTTTAATGCAAAACCATCCCCCAGTTTACAATCTGTTAACCGTGGAAAGTGTGGGCGCTACAGGCTATCATGACAAAGCGCCGTATGCGTACTTGCGTTTCTACGCGCGAATGTCGCTCTCGTAAACCCTGGCAAGTGCCCCCCCCCCATGTGTGGTAAAATGTGTGTACACTAATTATATAATAAATTATATTGAAGGCGACACTGGGCGCCTTCTCGACCCATTTTGTTTATTTTTCGGAGGGCCTGACTTCTCTTTCAAAGGAGGTGTCCCACTTAGCTTTTCCTATTTAACGTCACTCGTTTATATGGGATTTTTTCACATAGGAACTTTTTTTTATTGTATACGCCACGGAAACACAAGAAAGTGGTTACTTTCTTCAATTATTCAATCGATTATATGATTCAAATAAAGAGCAAATTATTGACTCTATCAATTTGGAGCCTTATTTTTCCTCCTAATAGGACACGTTTTTTTAGGTTTACTACTCTCACTGCAACACTACTCAATGATCTTGGCCTGTAGGCACCACTTCATGAGTGCTCCGAAGCCGGTAAAAAGACTCACATTCGATTGGCCGCATCCAATTTTCAATTTGGCGATTCGGATTTCACATTGCGCGTCACTTCCACAGGAAATAGTTCCAAGAGCGTTTCATCTAATAAAGCCAAGCTGCCTCACCATACCCTGAAACGACGTTGTGGACACGGTCGATAGCGTCTCGTCCTTTTCGAAACGCTGGATCACTTTAGCAATAGATAGAATTTAACCTATCTCAAGAAATATTTACGCCGTTCATCAAAGACGGTCAGGTCAGTAATTCCAGCTTCTTAGCTTGCCTTAAATGGCCTTGGCAAGAAACGGGAATGTGGCCTGCGAAAACGTGCACGATGCTGCACAATCTGAGCTACGAAGTTAGTCACCTTCCCGTCCACTATATGCGGTATATACGCCTATTAAAAATTGAAGTGGCATTCGGTGCCACCAGTAGCCAAGATAGAGGTGTGAAGCACATTTTTTTTGCCTGTTGGTGTAACGTAGCACGTGAGCTAACTCCGTTTTTCTTTTGATGAACAGGATCCCCTCCAACGTCTCCCCCACAACCACCACACCGTCAACAAACACCCTTCGGAAGTAAGTAACGCATGCTTTTTTCTGTGAAGATATTATAAGACCTCAGGTTATTGAAAAATGTAGAAACACACATCTTGTATGGTTCCGTGTTAAATAAATAAATTAAGAAGCCATATATATATATATATATATATATATATATATAAATATATCTGGGAATTCTCAACACTTGCTTCGAGAGTGTTGTAAAAAATAACTTTACGAATATTTCCTAAAGTTGAGCAAGCCATGTCATTGCACCAAGTGATTGGGAATGTTATGGCACTATTTTTTGTGTGTAACCATTTTCCGCTGGAGTTTTTCCAAGAATTAAAGTTCGCGATCTAGAAAAGTGTTTACGCAATATCCTGGAGTTTTGCACAAATTGCTGGAACGCACGAAAAACGAAAAATAAAATAAGAGTGAGTTGTTTACACTAACCATGTGAAGATTAACAAACAGCGTAACTGGTACATATTAAGCACTTGATGCGGCCTTCATGAGTTATGCTAAGCCTTTCCGTAGCATAGTAAAGGTAGACGCGAACCACAGCTTGTCCGAGCTATTAAGAAAAAATGGCAGCATATTCTTAGGTTGAATGATGGAGAGTTGGGCAAAGCAGCTGTACATTCAAATGTTCTTGCTTCCGTCTGTCCATGCATTCGTCTGTGTGACCGTCCATGCGTGCGTCTGTTCGTGCGTCCACACGTCCACCCGTCCGTGCAGCCATCCATGCGTTCGTCCATGCATCTGTCTGTGTGTCCGTTCGTCCATCTAGTCAACACTCCAAGTACCACCATCTCGCTTCTTTTTATCATATATTCCGCATATAGAAGCACCCCCACCCAGCGGACATTCGAAGGACTAAACGAGAGGTGGCACACGCACACTTTCTTACGGTTTGCGCTTCGGGTCTACTTCCCACCTTTAACCACCTCGAGTTCTTGGTATATACTTGTTCACTGTATTCATGGCGCTTCGGCACAACGCTCACTAAACCTTTCTAAAACCAAAGAAGTTACGCCCAGCGAGTATAACGTAGCAACCCTTTCTTGTCAGATAGTGCTCAATGTAGATCCCAATAGCTGCTAATGGTGATTGAGAGAGAGGAGAATTCGGCTTTTAGTAACGCGCACGCTGCGAACTTTTTATTGTTCAACAACGCACAGAAGAAATCTTCCACCAGCACCATCTTGCAGGTCAAAACGTAAGACATGTTACGCACTACTACGAGAACGAACGGGTGCTGCTTTCAGAAGCTTGGCCCCTAAAATGTCCAAATTCTAGCGCCAGAACTGAGATGCAGGGCAGGCTGCGACACACTTCTTAGAAGCGCGGTCCTTTCATTGCTCGTGTTCGGCTCGCGCGATAGGCAAACTGGGCGCGTCGGCTGTGCTAAATGCCTCCCTCGGTGGGCACGGCTGATAAGGAACTACGTGCGATAAGAACCGTGCATAAGGTATTGTTTTACGGAGACCCGACGCAAAAGATGGTGACAAAGTTACATTATTTTCGACAGACTTTTCTCCTATAGTTCGTAATGTTTGTCAGTGTTGGGTGTTGGATCCATGCTGCCTATCATTATAGATGTCGTGAACGATGCGAAAATCAGAGCATGAATTCAACTTTGTCACGTGTGAATAATGCCTCAAGATGGTCGACTTAATCAATGAACATTTTTGAATAGATCCGCTTCATTATACTAATCTTGATGTTCCACCTATTTCGTAGCGTTTTTCGTGCTTATAATAATGCACAATAATAATGCCTGCAATGAAAGCAATAGACACATGAAAACTGGTTGAGTGTAGTTTTGCGACCAAGTCGTATGGGTAGGTGTTGACGAAATATGTTGGTCCGTTAACCTTACTGAGACGGAATTAACCTTATTGAGACGGACACGGTGGTGTAGTGGCTAAGGTACTCGTCTGCTGACCCGCACGTGATGGTATCGAATACCGGCTTCGGCGGCTGGATTTTCGATGGAAGCCAAAATGCTCTAGGCCCGTGTGCTCAATTTTGGTGAACGTAAAAATCCCAGGTGGTCGAAATTTCTGGAGCTCTCCACCACGGTGTCTCTCATAATCATATGGTTGTTTTGTGACGTTAATGCCCATATATCTATCCATATTTCCTTTTTAAAGACGATAGTCTTTCTTGGGGACCTTCGACGCAACAGTTTTGATCTGTCTGTCTGTCTGTCTGTCTGTCTGTCTGTCTGTCTGTCTGTCTGTCTGTCTGTCTGTCTGTACAATTGTCTGTTTGTCCACTCTTACCGTCATCGGGTACTTGAAACGGCCGAACCCCTCCGCAGCGACCACCAATGTTGCTCAAGGTTGAGCGTTCATGCTTCCGCATTTGTCAATTAGAAGCAAATAAAGCAAATATAGCGCATGTCTGGGGCACCATAACAACATGCTGTAACGAGGGCAGTGGGCATGGAGCTCGAGGATAGAAAAGGAAGAAGACTTGCTGTGATCGCGGGCTTGCGTTCAGTTAGCCCTTGCGCTAAATAAAGCTCTCCTTCGCCGAGTCAACTCCTGCTTGTTCAACAACCCGTTACAAGTGGTGGAGGTGCTGGGTACATCTGGTCCTCACCCTGGAACTTCGCAGCCGCACACTCCAACGACCTCCTACAATGGCTGATCCGGGGCCATCTCATGCTGCTACTCCAGATCTCGCACCTGTGCCTGTCTTCTGCGCTGGCGCTCTCCGGCAGCGCGACCCCCCCATACTTGGTGGCACAGAGGACCAAGATGTGGACAACTGGATTGCCGAGTATGAACTGGTGAGTGCCGTCAATAAGTGGAACGCAGCCGATAAGCTCACAAATGTGAGTTTTTACCTGACCGACGTGGCAAAACTATGGTACAAAAATCATCAAAGTGATTTCAGTACCTGGTCAGAATTGGCGAAAGCCCTCGCGGAAGTGTTTGGCCGTCCTGCTGTCCGCCGCCTTCGTGCTGAACAGCGCTTGCGGGGCAGAGTACAGAGAGCAGATGAAAGTTTCACGAGCTACATCGAAGATGTGCTATTTCTCTGCAAGCTCGTCGATTCGACTCTGGACGAGGCAGGCAAGATCAAGAACATCATGAAAGGAATCGACGACGGTGCATTCCAAATGCTGGCTGCGAAGAGTCCCCAGACGGTCGCCGAGGTGATTCAGCTCTGCCAAAGCTATGATGAGCTGCGTAGGCAGCGCGCTTCTACACGTTGCGCTGCTCAAGACACCGCGGACATCTCATCCCTCGACTATCGCCATGACACTCTGCGTTGATGCCAGTCATAAAGCAATTCATACGCGAGGAGGTCGCCCGGCAGCTATCTATAGTCACAAGAACTACCGAGACGATGCCACCCTTGTCGCCTTCGCTTCGCCAGGTCATTCAATCACAAGTTGCCGAAGCATTGCCGCCAGCTCAGGCTCCACCAACTGTTACCGCACCACTAACGTATGCAGCCGCAGTTGCTCGGCCACGTGTGCCAGCGTCTCCTACCATCAACGAAGCTACTCGCCACGTTTATTCGTCGACGCCACCTTCCCGCTCGCGGACCGTCCCGTCTCTGGCTGTATATGAAACAGGTCAGAACGTTTATATGACGCCGCCGCCTGCACGACCATTTACGGCACCTTATTCAGCGAACAGTGCCCCTATCGTCAGCCAATGGCGCACTCCGGATAATCGGCCGATATGTTTTTCATGTGGCATCCCAGGCCACGTAGCTCGTCACTGCCGACGTCACAGCTTCCCTTCTCACGACATTGCAGGGGCCTCACATTACATGCCCACTCAGCCGCGATATCCCGTTCCTGCCGATCCACCTCGAGACGTACGTCCCGGTCGCCGACCATCCGGCTCAAGTCGTTCACCTTCTCCTCGTCGTCGATCTATTTCTCCGATGTTACGTCGCAACAGCCCACCGCGAGGGGAAAACTGACGGGCGCAGTTCCGGAGGCAAGAACTGCGTTGGCAGCGAAAATTTCAAGACCTAACTGCTGTCCTCCGAACAAAATCGAACTCTATATTGATGGCATTAAAGTAATGATGGCATTAAGGAGCTGCCGTATCTGTAATTAGCGAAAAACTGTGCCGAAACTTGAAGAAAGTTACCACACAACTTACCGACCTATCTTTGCAGACAGCTACGTCCCATCATATTCAGCCTTCAGCTTTGTGCACTGCACGAGTCGTCATTCAAGGTGCGATGTACGTCGTCACATTTGTAGTTTTATTCCGTTCTTCACATGACGTTATCCTTGGGTGGGACTTTCGTCAAATTCTGCTTTGGTCGACTGTGCTCGTTCTGAACTCGCGTTATCTGTGTCGTGCTATGACCCCGACGATATTGCTTCGTGTAGAGTGTTTGCTGCTTCTGACGTTGACATTGCGCCTTTCTCAGCTGTTGTTGTCTCGGTGTCGTGTGTCTCCCCTCCGAAATCGCCTGTGTTGTTTATGCCATCGGTCCCATCTGCGTGCCGTCGAAATATCATGCTTCCGTTTGCCGTCGTCATTTTTCGCAATGGTCACGCTGCCATTTATGTGTGCAATCCCTCGGACAGCCCGTCATCCTTACTACGTGGAGAATGCCTGGGAAGCTACGAACCTTGCGAGTGCATTCTTCCGGCTACTATACCCGATTCAACGGTTTCGCTCCCAATTTGTGCTGTCACTCCTACCAACGCGCCTAATGATGCTCTGAACGTATTCTCGAATGCCATTGACTCTGAGCTCGCACCAACTCAGCGCGAAGAGATTATAAATCTTCTTCTCCGCTTTCGTTCTTCATTCGATCGTGACCAGTCAGGCTTAAGCCGAACCTCTGCGGTCGTTCATCGTATTGACACCGGTCAACAAGCCCCGCTAAGGCAGCGTCCGTACCGTGTGTCATCTGCTGAACGCCGTGTCATCGACGAACAAGTAGAGAACATGTTGAAACGTGGCATCATCGAGTCCTCCAACAGTCCCTGGGCTTCACCGGTTGTTCTCGTCAAGAAAAAAGACGGATCCATCCGGTTCTGCGTTGACTACCGCCGACTCAACAAGATAACGCGCAAAGACGTATACCCTCTGCCGCGCATCGATGATGCCTTGGACTGCCTACAAGGAGCAGAGTTCTTTTCTTCGTTAGCTTTACGCTCCGGCTACTGGCAGGTGCCCATGGCAGAGGGTGACCGCCCGAAGACAGCCTTTGTAACACCGAATGGACTATATGAGTTCACCGTTATGCCCTTTGGCCTCTGCAATGCGCCTGCCACTTTCGAAACGATGATGAATACCGTCTTGCGAGGTCTGAAATGGAAAACGTGCCTCTGTTATTTGGATGACATTGTGGTATTTTCAAGCGACTTTGCGACCCACCTCAGCCGCCTCGAGCAAGTTCTTACGTGCCTTTCCACGGCGAGACTTCAACTTAACTTGAAGAAATGCCGCTTAGGTGCTCGCAAGCTTGTAATTCTCGGCCATGTGGTTTCTAAGGACGGCATTGTCCCGGACCCTACGAAACTTAATGCAGTCGCGGCGTTCCCAAAGCCAACCACCATCAAAGAGCTTCGAAGCTTCATCGGCCTATGTTCTTACTTCCGGCGCTACGTCCGCAATTTCGCCTCCATTATCGCCCCCTTGACCAATCTTCTTGCCGGAAGTTCTGATTTGTCAGCGTGGTCGCAGGCGTGTGATGATGCATTTCAGGAACTCCGACGGCTCCTCACCACGCCTCCCATACTCCGACATTTCGATCCGTCTGCTCCAACGGAGCTTCATACGGACGCTAGTGGGGTCGGGCTAGGGGCCATACTGGCCCAACGCAAGGAGGGCTCTGACGAGTACGTCGTTGCTTATGCCAGCCGCACCCTCAGTAAAGCCGAGAAGAATTACAGTGTAACTGAAAAGGAGTGCCTTGCCATTATTTGGGCAATCGGAAAATTTCGGCCTTATTTATATGGACGTCCGTTTGATATTGTAACAGACCACCATGCGCTTTGCTGGTTATCTTCACTAAAAGATCCTAATGGTCGGCTCGCTCGTTGGGCATTGCGGTTACAGGAGTTCGATATCCGTGTTATCTACCGTTCTGGCCGGAAGCATTCCGACGCCGATGCCCTGTCACGTTCGCCATTGGCTTCAGAGCCTGTTGGCTCGCCCATCTCCACTAGCGCTGCCTTGGCCATCAGCATTTCGAACATGCCTTCCGAGCAACGCAAAGATGCTTGGATTTCTTTTCTTTTGGACTTTCTCTCAAACTGGACGCACGCTCCAGTTTCCAGGACGCTTCGCCGTCAAGCAGGACACTTCGCTATTCGGGATAACCTGCTTTACCGCCGAAACTACAGCTCGATCGGCCGTAAGTGGTTGCTCGTCATCCCCCGACATCTGCGCTCTGACATCTGTGCCACGTTCCACGATGATCCGCAATGTGGCCACGCTGGTGTGTTAAAAACATACACTCGCGTGCAGCTGCGGTACTACTGGCGCGGTATGTACCGTTTCGTTCGCCGTTACGTAAGGTCTTGCCTTACGTGCCAGCGACGCAAAATGCCCACTCAACATGCCACAGGTTCCCTTGCAGCCGTTGCCATGTCCAGCACGAGCTTTCGATCGTGTCGGAATCGACCTTTACGGTTCGCTTCCCTATACTTCGAGTAGACCCGCTGGGTCATTGTCGCTATCGACCACCTAACGCGGTACGCTGAAACAGCTGCGTTACCTTCTGCCGCAAAAGACGTTGCGTGTTTTATACTGCAAAACCTGGTTTTAAGGCATGGAGCACCTCGGGAGTTACTAAGCGACCGCGGCCGCGTTTTTCTCTCCGATGCCATCAAAGCGTTGTTGAGCGAGTGTCGCATCATACACCGCACTACCACAGCCTATCACCCGCAAACTAATGGGATGACAGAGCGTTTTAATTGTACACTTGGGGATATGCTGGCCAAGTACGCTTCATCCGACCAGTCAAATTGGGATAGCATACTCCCTTTTGTGACATATGCTTACAACACTGCAACGCAAAGCACCACTGGATTTTCGCCTTTCTTCCTTCTTTATGGACGCGAGCCATCATAAACAATGGATACCATTCTTCCTTATCGACCGGACCCTTCAGAGATTACTACCGTTTCTCGAGCAGCAGCACACGCTGAAGAATGTCGGAAGCTTGCTCGTGCGTTCACGTCACATTACCAGACGCGCCAAAAACATCGCCACGACGCGTTAACCACGCATATGAGCTTTGCTCCGAACTCACTGGTGTGGTTATGGATTCCTTCTACTGCTCCAGGACTCTCCCACAAGCTTTCGTCCAGGTACCATGCCCTTATCGAGTTGTACGCCAAACATCCCCTGCCAACTACCTTGTCGAGCCGCTGGATGCATCTCCGGACAAGCGCCGTCGGGGAAAAGAAATCGTACACATCTCTCGGCTCAAGCCATATCATGACCCTTCTGTGTACACCTGTCCTTAGGTCGCCAGGATGGCTCCCTCATCGGCCGGGGGTGATTGTAACGAGGGCAGTGGGCATGGAGCTCAAGTATAGAAAAGGAAGAAGACTTGCTGTGATCGCAGGCTTGCGTTCAGTTAGCCCTTGCGCTAAATAAAGCTCTCCTTCGCCGAGTCAACTCCTGCTTGTTCAACAACCCGTTACAATGCATATATTCTGTATGTGCATCTCTTACTAGAAAACGCATACGTAAATAATTTTAGAGACTGTCGCACTTATCACGCTGCTCTAACCATGCAACGCTTGCACGCAGGGAGCGTTTCCAACGCTTTGCTAAGACGCGATGATGGTGGCACCTACCCTCCGCCTCGCGTTTTACACCTTATCACCTCTGAAACGGGCGCGCATGCCACGCGCTTTGTTTTCCAAAAGAAACTGCCAGATGGCGCTCATGACTCACGTGTTACGTGACTTGATGCACTCGTTCACCTCCGCTGCACGCTCGAGGCACTCTAACGCAGCGCCTCCAGAATATCATTCACCGATTTTCTTGCGCAGAACATCAGATAAATGTTATCTTCACTCTCTCCACACGCAAGACTATCGTCTTTTGACGACATTTACAGATTACATGCAGATACGGGGCCGATTTTTTCTTTTTGTTCTTTTCATACTTCTGTTTCTATTTCAATCTATCTGTTCCTTCTTCTCTGTGCTCTTCCTCCTTTCTATTTCCCTCTTTCGCTTACCCTCATTCCCCGTTCTATTAACGTTCGTGTACTCTATTGTAAAATTGAATGTCCTGCTTTGCCAGCAAGCCTATATTGCTCGCTGTTTCGGACGCTCACATTCTGATGAAGTGTAAGTGAGGTCTAATTTCACATCGGCAAGTGGATTGTTTATTGCGGCAACGTCTGTTTCCCACACTGTTATTTAGATATTTGCTCTCTCTCTCTATCTAACTCTGTCTCTCTCAATCATTATTTATGGGTTTATTTCTCTATATATGCTTGCCTTCTCACGCATCCCGTTATTGCTATCATCGCTGAATAAATCAGTGCGCACCTAATAGCACAGATAAGAAAAAAGGGGATGAAGAAGCCGCAGATGTGGCTGTCAGCTGATAACAATGTTTTATTTGTACGACACATTACAACTCTCCAGCTTTCCAGCTCTACAGCAAAGTAATGCAGTCATGCAATGATTCACACTGGTCAGTCAGGGAACCAGTTCTTGCACACCGTGGGGGAACCCATCAAGTCACATTGAAAGGTCGTCATTGTATCACATCATCTAAGCTCTCGGTGACGAGGGATTAGCAAAGTACAGGTGGTTTCACACAAAATTTATAGTCCATTTCGAAGGTATACGTGAAGACTACACGCACTTACTATACCTTTATACCACTATCACGCGACAAGACCACGCTGGCCCCGTGTAATGCCCGAACCGACCAAAACAATTTTCACGAAACGAGCTATGCGTTAGTGCAGTCGTATGCGCCTCCGATCCCTTATGCGTGTAACGGGGGAAAACGCAAACGTCCAAGTGGTACACCCAATGTTGCAGCGTTAGTGCGCACTATAAGGTATTGCTACACGACACTCAGAAAAACCGCTAGACTCCGCATTAGCGCATACCTTGTAAACGTCTTTGCCGAAATTTTTGCACTCAATTTATAGACATTAAAAACGCAGCACTAATAAATAACGAGAAACAGCAGCCTTAAAACCACGCATTGTCTACACAAACACTGTGCTAACCACTAACAACCCCAGCCTCTAGTGTACATGGTATATGAACACCTGCTGGCACGTAATAGATCGACACGCCCACCATGGTGGTCAAGTGGTTATAGTGTTTGACTGTTGAGTCATATATAGCGAGATCGACTTTACGCTGCGACAGCCGTACGTCAATGGGGATGAAATACTAGAGGCCTATGTACGATATTCAACCTCACAATAAGTAACACCATACGGTAGAAGTGAAACGACCTTTTATACGACGTGCCTCTTTGAGGGTGATTGACTTGCTTTGTGGGTGATTAACTTGGAAGAGCATTCATGAATCCTAAATAATTTCATTGTAATAGCTCAAAATTCTTCGGCAATGTCTGTAGTTCTGTGGAGACGTTAAACTACAAACCCGTTGTCCTCAATTAGCCAACCTCTTGTCCTTATTTCTCTATCATTTCGTTTTTAACTCAAGTTTGAAGAGAAGAAAACTACCAGTAGTGCTTTGCATGACGCGTGAAAAAATGCTATGTGCACTATTATCTATGATGTAGGGGGTCTGCGAAAATAGTAGTGTCATTTCTTGAAATAAATGCATGCTGCCACTCCGGAATACTAAATGCTTGGAGTTAGATTCTCAGAAAGTGATGATCGCTTAAGTTAGTTCAGTGAACAACGCATATAACTACCTCAAACCTTGCGGTATAACCTCACCGTACGTCGTGAATATATCACCGGTAAAAAAAAGAACTATTGCTGAAGTTGCCTTCTGATATTTTTCTCAAGGAATTATTCAGCCTTTTTTTTCTGGAAAAATTTGAGGCTTTTGACACTGACATTCAACACATTATCTTTCGGTGTTTCCGTGTGGCTAAGACAGCGAAAATAATGCCTAGCTTCTTAGGGCTTGGCTATGATTCCTGCCCTTTAATGGTTCATATGTCCGTATGTGATCTAAGCCTTAATTCAAGGGTAACTGAGTTGAAAAAAGGAGAAAGGAATTTTATCTCTTGCCGACGTTGCACCTTGTAACCAGGCCGTTTTTATTTTTGCAAGATACATTTTGCACTGCGACGATATTCTCTGGGCGGTGGCGTGTTTTATTGCTTGATACCAAATGCGTATTTATTTTTACATGAAGTAGAAAACCTGCGAAAAAGGCTTCACACAAAAAAGAACGCATGTCAGTGCTGTTCTTGTGCCCTCTTTGTTCTATGTGTTGTCCTTTGCGTTGGTTTTTTACGTCATGAAGTTTAACCAACTCGCCCAGTTTTGTACGCTACTGCACTATATTTACATTTCTCAAAAGCTAATGTACTTACTAGATTAGGTACGTTTCATACAATGCTTGACATTTGTTCACAAGATAACTGTTCGTCAACAGTTGCTTGTTTATCTTTGTCTTTTTTTGTCAGATGCTCGTCGGGACATGCGAAGATTGCAAAGACGAATAAGGTATACATATTTCAAAACATCCTAATGCCGACAAACTACTTTTGCAAAATAAAGGTTGTGTTATCGCATGAAGTTGCACATTCTCTAAGCTTAATTTGAAAATAAGCGCATTGTGAATGCTTCAATAAAATTAATTTCTTGCATTTAGTGTGCTTTAACTCTGCGCCGTTAATTAGCTCATTAGTACTTATAGAAGAATATTATGAAATATATATTTACCACACCCATTTTGCTGTGGCAGAAAGAAGATTATCCGAGAACAGTTATGAACATTGTGTGCAAATGGGTTCTTTCGGACTCTATAAAGTAATGTTGAACTTATGCGGATATTTGGAAGAGTGAATTGTTCATGTAGTTTTGCTGAAGCATTTATTTCAACATTTTGCAGATAAAAGCTGGCGCGAGGCTCATTGAACGCAATAATAAAAAAGCCAATACTTCTGAACACTATTATCATCTCACAAAAGTAACTATATCTCGACACGGTAAACGTTGACCACGGGACGTTGTATTATAAGTATAATGCCTACTAACGATTTCGCTACTAATGATGTAACAACAGATCCTGCTCATTTAAATGAAACAGTTGCCTCATACTGCTTATCCTCGCAGATACGGTGGGCGGGACCAAGTGAATGATCTTGTTAGTTTATCTGACCTGCGCTTTATTTCACCTTTGAAGTTAACCTTTTCGAAGTGTGCCTCTCATGTGTTGGCGTACGAAGGCATAGTAAGTTATGTGCAAGTCACCATGAAAGAGGAAAAAAAACTCTGTAATGTGGTTTGTAGTGTGTCACTGTTACGAGGCCATGTGTGACGAATCAGCTTCATAAATTGTTTTGTGGTCACGATAAGAGACGGGGTCGACATGGTGACGGCCAAAGTGCGAAATTAATGAACTCGAAAGCAATTGTGGCGTGCGGGGGATGCAGTAAACGACATTGAGCGCAGTTCTTAAATTTCAGCTTCCTAACCAATGTTCAAGCTTCCAGTACTGGCATCAACGGGTCTTCCTACCAACCTTGGGCTGATCATTTGCTTTTAACTTTGCACCCCTGCACACAAGCGTCGTTTGGTTTCAAAACCAGGAAATTAGCTGTTACGTACACAGATGCAGTGCGCCCAAACTAACACTGATTCAGACCAGTAAACTGATACTGACGTATAAAAGGTGTTTCTCACGTAGAACTCACCAAAGTTTATTCGAGATAGATAGATATGTGGGGTTTAACGTCCCAAAACCACCCTATGATTATGCGAGACGCCGTAGTGGAGGGCTCCGGAAATTTAGACCACCTGGGGTTCTTTAACGTGCACCAAATCTGAGCACACGGGCCTACAACATTTCCGCCTCCATCGGAAATGCAGCCGCCGCAGCCGGGATTCGAAGTTTATTCAAACAGAACAGGCAACTCAGCGAGGAAAACAAAAAGCTGAATAATAGGGAGCCAAAGAAGAAGCAGAAATTTAGATTTAGCCATGGCACGGCTACAAGTCATGCAGATGAAGGCTTACGACGAAAGAGAGGCTGATTTGCCTGCCACATTCAAGCAATTGTCCTGATGTGCATAGCGACCGGCACGTTTTGCTTGAGTCATGAAGGCGACACGGCGTGACGCAAATACACACCTCATTTAACTCTACAAAACAATTTACACACGCACAGAAGATTATAAATAACATAAAAGAACTAGCTCACCACCAACAAAAAAGACTGGCACGTTTTATTTTGATGCCACTTTCTCCGTACTTCTCTAGGCGCAAGTCACCCCGCTGCGGTGGCCTAGTGGCTAAGGTACTCGGCTGCTGACCCGCAGATTGCGGGATCAAATCCCTGCTGCGGAGGCTGTATTTCTGATGGAGGCGGAAATGTTGTAGGCCCATGTGCTCAGATTTGGGTGCACGTTGAAAAACCCCAGGTGGTTTAAATTTCCGGAGCCCTCTCCTATGGCGTCTCTTAACAGCATATGGTGGTTTTGGGACGTTAAACACCCATATATCAATCAATCTAGTCGCGAATCAGGATATGCCTGCAGCAGAACAAAATCAAGGATGTCATCGTGCTGACACGCAACCATCGTTTAGTGCTTGTGCACTTACTGTTGTTGCTGCTGGCACTAAATCTTGCTCTGCGAATGATGCCAGGTGCCCTCGTGTTGTTCCCCTTGGTAAACAAATGCAGGCAGGTGCTTCTGGCATGACTCAGAACACCCTGGTTAGTTTGCCTTTGTGAAGCAGAGAAGCATCTGCAGCCCCGGACTGCTTGAAGGTTGGCGGAGCAAGCGCGCTTACCCGTCCCGGCAGGTCACCGCAACGACAGCCAGCTGGACAACGGGGGAAAAGAAGGGGTTGGTGACAGTTCCCCAAGGCTGGAACTCGGGCGGCTTCCCTGGCTTGGCCAATCTTGGGCAGAGCCCAGGCTACCCGGACCATCCACCTTCTTCACCGCTGTCCTGGCCACCGTTCTCCACTGTACGCACCTGTTCGATATGGCATGCCAGCAGGCACCTCTCGCTTCCTTTTCCTTTTCCGTTTTTCTTCACTCGCATTTTGTCCATTCATTTTCTTATCTCTCTATTCTTTTCCACTTGTGTTACAATCCTTGACTAGACGGCCCCTTGCATATCAACATCTTGGCCGCGAAAAACTTTTTTCACAATGGGCACTGCAACTGTCGGTACGTCTCACTGTCTTACACACAGGCAGCGCTTCACTATGCATTGCCACCGCACTTCACTACTACACGCCTTGCCACTACGCTGTGAAATGTCGTCAAATGTTCTACACTAACAACGAGCTTCCTGATCACACACAGCAGCACGTTATCATTCCAATATTTCATGATTTGTTTTATCAATACACTTCACTACAACACCGTACGAAACATTTACGTGCTGGGGTTAGTCACAAGAATGCGTGAATATCACGGAAGCGGTCATAGACAATACTCAGCACGTGGTACTTTTGAGCTGGTTGCATCATATTTTCCCATATAATCTGCGCCTGATTTCTCCGTACTCCACCTATTCTTTAATTTCATCTCCTTTTTTCGGCATGCTTGTGAAACATTTCCCACACGACCTGACAAAGTATTTCGCGTCACTTGACATGCATGACCAAGAGAACTGTTCCGTGACTATGCTAGCAGTCTTCCTCTCTAACTTATGGTCACCCCTTGCAATGCCATATACCGTATTGATAATTGCTCTTCGCATACACAAAGGCACAGCTAGCTGTTGCGTTACTTCTTCATTTAGGCCCTTTATAACTCATTGGAGCAATCCTACAATGTTAACACACTATCCATGACGCGTATCTTTATTTAGAATACACCCTTTGTCACAGCATTTCGAAATAATGTCGCAGTGTGGGACCATCTTTTAGTGCTTTCCTTATTCTTTCTACGGGTAAGTTCATGTCTATCACTGCTTCACTCTTAATCCATGAATATGTCTGCTCCTTGTTCCTCGCAATGTTCGTTCCTGCACATGCTTTATCACCACTAGTGCGCCGGACCGCACTTCTTTCGGCGCGTCTGTCAATGACTTTAGTTATCCCGGGTTTCCTACCGCTTTTCATTTTGGTAATGTGAATAATCCACATGGTATCTGGATTGTCTACGCCTCCAAAACTTGGTACATTTCTTCGTATGACACTATACATGTCGGTTCCAAAGCGCAACGAACCTGGATTCACACTCAGCAATAGGGGGTAAAAATGGTATTCGCGCTAAAGGCATTCGTCGTACTGTTCCATCCGCCAATCAGACCGGCGTTTATCTACCTGTCAAATCAGCATCAGAGACCAAAATCGCTTCACCAAAACAATGTACTCTGAGTACGGATACTTCTCGTGCTGGCCAATTCCCGCTACCACTAGGATCGTACTTTCAAGTATTCAGTCTCTACTGACATTGTGACAGCAGATGTCTCATGTCCGCCCTCTTTCGGATTCACCTTCTCTGTACTGTGGCCTCAAGCAGGCTTTTCCCTGGGACAATGCAAGCAGTCTTCCTGTATGCTAAACTCCGCGTTCGTTTACAGCGTGTCTTCGGCGTCTACAGCTGTCATACTGCGAAATTTGCAATTGCATATTTTGAGGTGTGTAGGCAATGCTGTTGAAAAAACATTACAATATCCCCAATTGTGCGGGTATTTACTCAAATACATGCTTCTTGATTGTGATATTTTTTGCCGCCGTTTAATTTAGGGGCGTTTCAGAAACATGTGCGGTATTTTCACAAAGGGTGCGCTTTGAAACTTTAAAAACTTCCCGCGAGAATTTTTATGGACGTATCAAGAAAAGAAGGCAGATTAATGCAAGAATTGTTTCTTTTGTCATTCACAATTTAATGAAACAATCAGACCAAGACGCCGTAGTATGCTGCACATTGTTTTATGCCTTATTGAAGAATCAACATTTCAAAAATAACAAAAATGCCAATGCGTAAAGGCGACATCATCTTGCGAGAATACTCCCTCAAATGTTGCTCCGAGAACTGAGTGTAGAGTGTTCACGACCCTGTCGCACATCAATGTACGCAACACAATGATCAGAAGAGCAGTCATTGGGTTGAATGACTAACAGATTCACAGAAGAAGTGCACCGCACTGCCGCCGAAAAATTGACAGCCAAATGGGTAACGTAGGCTTCATAGTTGTTCCTACAATCTTTTTTTATTCCCAGAAGCTGGAATGTCCAAGTTGAATTCACGAATATTCATCCTATGCTTTGGCTTGCTTAAACTGTGTTAAAACACCACCATAAAATAACACAAGGCTGGAGTTTCTTAGTATAGCGCTGCAGCGGTGCAACAACGTGTAGCTGAAATTCCACCATTAGATGTAATTACGCACTTTCAGCTCTTATATAGAAATATTGTGTTTGCCATAAGTGCGAATTGGGAGCAGAGACAAAAGAAATCACAACGGGTGGGCGTTCGCACTCTCGCATTTCTTACGGCACAGCCTCCTCTGAAAAACTAGGGTGCACAAGTGATTGTTCAACAGCATATCAACAGCGTAGCTTCCTCAAACTGCTGAAGTGTTGAACCTCTTGACGAAAGTGTGGTAATGTGCTGTTGAAGCTTTACTTGAACTTTGTCCTGATGTCCTCTATTAATTTGCGTCAATATAAAACTATTCATTCTAAGTTGGTGATACTCTCTTTTCGGCATACGAAAACTTTCTATGGAGGAATATGTATACCCATCTGATATTTTTAATGTGTTAAATTCACGTTTGTAAAACTCCAGGCGTTTCCTTCATCTTCTGTCAGAGTCATACGGGACTGATGCTGTAGTATGGTAATCATCATGGTGCGCAAGTAAGCTTTAAAAACAGTGTCCCTTCATAAGTAAATGTAGTCGGATCACGTTGACTGCACTATAGCACAAGTTACTCTCAATTGGTGGCATTTAAACTTTTCCAGTAGACGCCTCTGTAACCCCTGCGCACAACATCTATATCTGACGACAACTACATACCCTGTGTACTATATTTATAAAACAATAGCACACAACAGCCCCACACATTACGTGGGTACTTGGTATTCAGAATTCTAAAGTATCGCCTTATTCTTCGTGAAAAAGCATCTGAACACCGTGACGTTTTCACAGATTTCCGGTTCTTGAAAGCCAGATTGGCACAGGAAAGCATTTTGAGTAATTGTGATTGGTCTTGAAGTTTAGCACATAAAGTTCACTGTAAGGTTTCATGCGGGTTGTGGACCCAAGAGAGCCATGAAGGCGCGGCCATAGCTGGCCTGGAATGTCTTGCACAACTAGATGCGGGTTAGAGGCTTGATCACGACTACGTAGTCGTCTGGAGTGGCTTAGGGATAACAGGCCATTTCCGCTTTGTAAGTAGCCGCCCCTTGCGTCCCGCTGCGTGAGAAATGGGTGACTTCTGGCTGCCCACGCGATCACCTACTCGGGACTGACGCGACCCTGCGGTCGGCGCCGCACCTCAGCGTTCAATGCGGCTCCGCGGAAACTTGCCGAAACTGGGTTTCCAGATGCCGCTTGGGAAACTGTCGTCCATTGCATGTCTTTGGCGTTCTATCCCCAGCACCCATGCTCACGCCGGTAGCCAGTGGTGGAAACCCCGAGGCACTGTATGCCAATGCTGCCGTGATGTCTATAGCAGCGCCAACGGTAAAGTCAAGTGAGGTATTGCCCGAAAATGGGTATAAGCGCATCTACCGTAGACAAGCAAGTGCACAGGGGTCGCCCCACATTAGGCACATGTTGGTGAGAAGATTGATGTGGTCAGACAATGATTTCTGATGCTGTGGCCGAAAACTGGCGGAGCCCTTACGTTGTGCACCCGCGACCAGGCAATGCAACCGTGCATCTCCACAAAAACAAATGCGTCACCGGATGATGACCTGTACATGACGGAAAACGTGATGGTATGACTGCGCCTTGTTGAAACCTCGTAGTCAGTCATAAATTAGAACAGTAAAACTGTCCACGGGGTCAGCTGAGATATTGACTTGAAAAAAGAATGATACCATCCCTCCCTTATCCGTCCAATTATGAAACGGTTGATAGCCAGGAAGATGAAGCACGTGCGATGTGGGCTGTAAATAAGAGTTAACGTTGCTGCTGAAAACGTACTAAGAAAATAAATTAAGAAAGTCTTTATTTAAAATATTTTGTGACAATTTGTCCTTCAGGCGAAAAGCTGTTGTCAAGAGCTTGAAAGTGCCTTAAGCCCCTTCATGACAGCAAAATAGACAGCGTGCTACAAAATAAAGTGCAACAGCGTGCATCAATTTGTAATAATTAAAACACACCAGATATCAGTGTGTGAAACAATGGTCATTTAACAGGTCATTTGGCAGATATTTATAGCTTTCATGTTCATTACTGGCAAGTCCAGGGGATATGTTCAAGAAATATGTCTAGGGAGGGAATGTTTCCACATATCCCGTAGTTGTAGACACTAATGATGGTTATGCTTGATATTCTTGTAGTACTTAAGTTATCAGCTACATTTGCTTTTCAGTGTATTTCCCCGCATTGCTTACCAGATATAAAATACTAGCACACTTTCATAGAAAAAAGTTCACCGATTCATATGCTAGGAGTCTCTAATACAGTCAAGCTACAGCTTCACAGTTAGAGATTCTTGATTAAATCTGCACCTGCTGTAGCACACCACTGCATTATTAAAAAAAATATAGGCTCACACATAACAAAATATCTACGTTTCAGTGCAAAGACTTCGTGCGTTTATTCAGTTTCCATTGATGCAGCATTCAAGTACATCAAATAAAGAACACAAGAATAGCGAAATGGTAGAGAGCGTTCAATTATGTATTTACACAATGTCCCTCGCTTTGGTTCTATGTTTCTTTTTGATTTACAAATAAAAGAAGCATTCGCTCTTAGTGTAATTTAAGTCAGTAATTTCATATGTTTTGACTAATTTTCGAGAGTAAAACACAATTGTTGCGTTATATAGTTTTCATACCGGTAGGGACGCTGATGACTACGGAAGATCAGTAGGCTCTACTGATCTTCCCCCAATGCATCATCTTTTGTCACCATCCTGACGGGAAGGATCCACCGACCAAGAGGGCAGTTTTTCGTGTACATTAATTCTCATTGCTATGCCTTAAATAAAGACAATGATTATTTCCCTGACCATATTGCCTCATGAATTCAATTTGTTGTCTCCAAAGAGTAAGACCCTTCAGAAAATAAGGTAAAAAGAAAATAAGGGGTCAGAAAATAAGGGGTCAATAAGGTAAAAGACACACTCGCTATTGTATTAAAATAGAGACAACTGGCCAATATTGCGGCCAATCACGCACGATTTGTTTTAATTGAATTGTTGAGGCAGCCATGGCGATGCTGTTCTATAGGCTAAGTGGCGCTTTCTGAACCGGAACCTGGAATTCTCAATAAGTGGGATTTGCCTAAAAAGCTTCCACCTTTCGCGAGTGATGGCTCCGTAGAACGCTTAAGTTGGCTCCAGAAAACTATTTGAGAACACCTAAGATGGCTTCGCAAAACTCTATTTCAGGACCGTCTATATATCTTTTTATATAATGCTGTTTCATTTGTACGAAGGTCTCATTTCTGAAGTCTCGCCTTCAGAGAAAAAACTGTCAATATTGACGTTACACGCGCAGAATATATTTCGCACTTGACTCCCGGAACATAAGCTTTCTTGAAAATTGACTGTTGATTTCCTTTTTCTGCTCATCTTAAAGTATCGAAGTATCTTTCAACTAGTCAAAATTGAATAATATTTCAGTTTTTTTGTCAGCATATTTATTTATTGTTTGCCCCTAAAGTACCTGGTTTTCAGGGACTGCACCATGTTTGAAAAATAATAACTTCTTGCTTCGTCTTGGTAGATATAGGTGTTTTTCATAAAAATCGCGTGATCTTCTGTACCCATTTTGTTGAGCGGCTGTTCTGAATGTAGTGACAGATCTGCCTGAACTCACGACACCCAGTAGTACAGAGACACGACAAACGCACCAAGATTACTCCACTGCTACAGGGTAAACCAGATCTTTTTTTTCTCAAGTACCTACAGTGTAATTTTTTTTCCTTCCACTGTCAAGAAGTGCATTTCTTGTGCCCTCTAAACAGAGCTTCCGAGGAACTTATGCGTTCAACGGCATTGAAACAAAAAGTTGCTTGTTTTCAAGGCTGCTTACACGAAGTCAAGTTGATATATACACATTCTTTTGAGATTCAACCCCTAAATCATTCATGCGAAATATGATATTACACAAGCGTTTATTTATTGGACATGTTCTTGAACTTTGACAATGAAGATACCGAGAAGCTTTGTGACAGTATATTGCACCGCTTTCTTTTCGAGCGCATTTAGCTTTCTGTATAAGCATTTGGCCTGGGTTTTGACACGAACTATGCTCTCGGTGCTAATTTATCGCTGTTGTTGTTACACAAGGGGAGCCGAATGGTTGTCAGTGTGAGGCCGGTGCCATTGACGTTGCGTGCAGAGAATTTTACCTTTTTCGTGAAATTTTCTGCCGTCATTTAGAGCCAAAAAAAAAAGAGAATCTTCGTCATATTGCAGTGAATTCCAGAAATGTGTATATTCACCTACGATGGCTGATCATTAGCCGTCACAGTACACCTTCATCTGCCGAAATCGGTTTTAGCACGTGCACCATGGAAGCATAGTTGTTAAGATTTGCTTGTGATGTTATTGTGGAATGAATTATAGTTTATTGCTAGTGTTAGACTCGAAGCCCGCTATATGCAGCGTAATAACAGCACATGAATTGACAAGGACATGCTTTAGTTGTACAGGAGTAGAGGCGCCAGTCATGTTTTTAAGTCACAAGTACATCACGCACATGTAATTATAGCATGTGTGTGCGTATAGGGTGCGTAAATCACTACAATGGCGCAGGGAAACATGCTGGGAATTTGGTTGACGTATAAATGTAAAAATGCTTGAAATAGAAAGTCTTCATATCATAGAATAGAAATTTTTCCGCATAGTACGGAACACAATTGGCCGGCGCAGAAACTCTTCATATAATCTCGTAGAGTCATGGTTGATAGTTTTCAAACATCATACAGGTACAGTTTTGTTTGCGCACGATATATGTTTGCAGGTGTATCTACCAAAGACAAACGGGATATTTGCAACTCCTCCGTCCCCTCCCAACCTTGGCTATGCCAGTTCTTACTTACCTGTCCGTTTGTTTTGTTCCTGCTCCTGCGTTTTTTAGCGCTGCACCAAAGGTGTATAACTGCTAGCCTTTTTGTGTATGACAATACGATATGTTGCAATCAATCTTTCTTGCCACCATCTTGTGAAACTACCTTTTTGAGTTTATGTAGCGTTGCTGGGTTGCGTTTGTTCTTTGGTAGCAATGGCGGACGGAATGTGGCAGATTCAACGTGTCATCGTGTATAATTATTATAAATTATAAATACCACGTTATAAATATGAGAGATGCCGTAGGTATGGGCAATAAAAAGTTCGACCACGTGGTGTTCTTCAACCTGCACTGAAATTGTATATTACAAGGGCCTCTATTATTTCGTCTCCATCAAAATGTTACCGCCGCTCACCATGCATACACAGCAATGGATCCACTGAATTATACGCTTTGCATGAGGTGACTAACTTTCATATTAGCATTAGCAAGCCTGGGTACACCTAAAACATCAGACAGTGCTCATCTGCGAGAAATTAGTAGCACAAAAAAGAAAAAAAAAACAAATGATAACACTTAAATTATAAGTATTTTATTTCTGTTAAGGTCATCTGGAAGTTAAGGCTTCACTTCGTTTTCCCTATTCGTCATTTTTCTAATGTGTATTTTCATCCCTTAAGGCTTGAAACACGCTTGATTGGTGGACCACCTAAATGTGAATAAATTATGTTTAACTAATGAGTCAAAGTTTTGTCATTTCATTACCA
This sequence comes from Rhipicephalus microplus, assembly GCF_043290135.1. NCBI lineage: Eukaryota > Metazoa > Arthropoda > Arachnida > Ixodida > Ixodidae > Rhipicephalus > Rhipicephalus microplus. The sequence goes on along the minus strand of NC_134707.1, from coordinate 72,347,049 downwards.
CGAAAATTCAATGACATCATGTGAGATGCAGCAGCCCTCAGTAACGTGTGCTTTGAAGGTAGCGCAAATGACTTTTTAGCTATACGCTCACATATGCCCTTAATGTACTTATTGTGTATATTTAGAGACTAAGAGAAGCTTTACGTTAATGACTGATAAAAATTTCCACGTATGTGTTTCATAGCCGCTTAATGTGAGCCAGGCCGGGTTAACCAACTTTGCTGCAAGTCTTCCGCACAATGAATTTTATACCCTAAATTGATGAAACCTATCTAAGTGTTAGCAAGGCGTACACTGCCATATAACTTGGAAAAAATGTGTTTTGTTCTTTACCTGGACGTCCAGGAGGTCCCCCTAAAAGATAATAGCACAGGTATCGTTATGAGCAATAATTTCATTAAACAGTTCAAAGCGTACGGCAGGCATGTTATGCAAGCAATAAAGACGACAAATGGTACATAGAATAACCAACAAATGAAAACGCAGAAGACATAGGTGTCTGAAGTTGTAGATTTTTTTTCATGTATTTTGCCCCTTGAAATCACTTTCGTACATCATAGCGACAGTGTTTGAGCAAGCAATGGTGACACCTTATATATGCTTACATTGAATAACGCAGAAAAAAAGCTCACCATCTAGGTGATTAAGTGCGTGTTTTTATAAAAAATAATGACCTTCAATAAGAAAGCGAACAGTTATTGGCGTGTCCATACGGCAGTGCGAATTAGAGTCGTTTGGTTGCCAAGGTGAGACTACCTAATTCATTGTGGGTCATACTAAAAACGAAAATAAATTTTTTGTTGAAAGTCACACTTCTGCGTCGTAAGCTTTCTTTTACTCTGTGCGCCGCGGACCTTTGCTGCACTATTACAAATAGAAAATTTCATAACAATAAAACCCCATATCTAACCTACCGAAACGCAAGATATCCATTGCTGCAAAAGCTAGACCAACCTATACAATCCAGGTTTCTATGCTTCAAATGGTGCGCCATTCATAGTACATCTCTGCATACTTTTTTATTACGGTGATGACCATCTCTTCAAATTTTCCGCAACCAATATTTCTTTACTTAACATGTTCTATCTTTCCGAATCCCAAATGTCACCGTTTTGGTGACATTGTGTACTTTTTATCATTGTTTAACTTTGGTTAAGCAGTTCGAATAAGGCACTGTAACTTTTCTGGCCGATGAGGGCTCTCAGAAAGTGCTGTCTCAGCTAACTCACATCTTGGTAGATGCTAGTAAACTAATAGCTTTTCTTCAAGAGGTTATGGCTGTACATCCAGCATTTGGTCACCACTTTTACACAATGATGGACAATGAAGGTTGATGTCGACAGTGTTATTTTCGAGATTTCAATCATTTCAGAACCCTAGAAAAAATCTATTTTCATGGAAAAGTTATTTAAACACTCGTGTAAATAACAGTTTAGTACAATAAATGAATATTTCAGAAGCAGTATTTTGTTATTTTCTTGTGTGAATTTCATGGTGACGGAGAGTGAGGTCACCGCTGTGTGATAGGATTTTAAGATTTAGCAGACACATTACCCTCAGCTTAATAGGCTCCGCTGCTGTAAGATGCGTAGAAAAGAAAGAATGACTCGAAGCCGACCAGAAAGCTCGGTACAAAAGTTCATGGTCTGTCAAGCACTTTTTTCTATTGACGTTTGAATGTACTAACTATATAGTTAAGAGCAGGTTTTAATGAAGTGGAAGGGAAATAGTTGCTCCGAAAACAACAATACCACACCAGCGGCAGTCACACGCACTAACTAGATGACGTTTCGGCGATGTCAGTCTAAAAAGAGTTGACCTGGTTATTGTCGCTAAACGTCCATGCTCGGTAATATTCTATGCAGGTCTACCTTTCTTAAAATTACGTCACGTAATATCTATGGTGACTAGCGTCTCTGCTTTCCCGCTTTAGCAGTTACAGTCACGACTGCTTTCAGATGCAGGTACTAGACTGCACTAAGATATCTATCACCATGGCGAACGATGTCTCGTATGAAAAAGTGTATTGGCCTGTTCGAATACCTTGGAATGAGAGTACTTTTCCTAAAGCTTGATCATTATATTAGGCATATCTTGAATGCAGACGCTGATGACTTTCAGGCTTATTCCATGGGACGCATTTTCCCTGGTATTTTTTTACCAAACCTGGTATACCAAACGGTTCCTCGAGACATACTACTTTTGACTCCGATCGAAAATGTGTATTCCCACAGGCGTGCGTGGCAGAGAAAGGGTAGGCGTTACGTCTACCTCATGCATTGACTTAATGGGCAGGGGATAGGACTCTGTGGGAAACCTTCATCCCCTCTGAAGGGGAACTCTGTGCAAGCGTGTGTGCCCTTGCGCAACCTAATAGCTCAAGTTAATGCCTAATATTGAGTTTTAAATGAGCCAAAATCTCGCTTGTCGTCTATCAAAGATTTGACGTGAATTACCACTACCTCAGGAAGCGTTTCCGTATACTTCATCGCACTGGAGTAAGTTTCATTTAACATATTTATATAAGTCTTAATGTTGAGGCAGCTATAAAAACCTTTTCATCTCGAAACATGACGCGTTGAAGAAAAATGATTCATTTTATTATGGTTCTTGTGCCACTGTGATTGGAGCAATATCTGTGCAATACGTACTGGGTTTCCGAGGAGGCATTGGCCCTCGTGAGGACATTGGCCCTTTGGGCAGTGGACGAGGCACTAAAAATAAAACAATGGGCATTCGGGCTTCCATCACGGAGCAAAACATGGCAGTATGCCCTAAAAGTACATTGATTATTCTGATAGTTTCAACATCTAAGTGACATTGAAATGGAAAGCAGAGTTTTGGTGTCCATATAAGGCAAATTGTACATAAGTTTACATGAATAAATTATGCTAGAAATATATCGTGTTCTGTATTTATCACGTGCTCATTCAAACAGCAATAGAGTTTCATTACCACTAAAAAGACTATTGTTGGCATATCAGCGTGATCCTGAGATTTTACAAGTATCTTTTTCTGTAGTTTTTTAACCTGCGTTAATCCAATGCGTTTTACTCAACTTTTCATGAAATGTTCCTGCCTTTGTCCTAATAGAAGACAATATATTGCCAGTAGAAAAGATATACACAATGTTTTATTAACTGTGCCCTGAAACCACCCAAATAAATGAAGCATAATGTCTGTTTCCCGTGGTCAAAATAATGTTGTTGTTTTGGAAGACATCGTAGCTTGTGTAAATGCTGCAGTTACGGAAATGTGTTAATTAGGGCACCTTAATTCTCTTTATTAGTAGCAGTGGCTGGTCAAAATTTCCGGAGCCCTCCACTACGGCGTCTCTCATAATCATATAGTGGTTTTGGGACGTTAAACCCCGCATATCAATCAATCAGTAGCAGTGGCCACGGATGAATTGATATAAAAATCACTGTAATTCACACCAAAAAGCCATTGATGCGTTGAAATCTTAAACGATTATCCTCGCCTAAATATTTTGAGCAGAAAGCAGAATCAAATTCACAGGTGAAAGCAAAACCGAATCCCTGAAAAGCACGAGCAGTAGATGACCGGAATGACGTCACTCGCGCCTACGACATTTACTTTTGTGATGAGCATTTCTTAGCGGTACTGTGCAACACGTGCTCTCGTTGCAAACGATACCTGTAAAAAATGGAGGGAAGTCGATCAATGCATCGTACAAAGACGCCCGCTCATTCTAGACGTATCGAAAGAATGTGGCAGTTGCGTTCTACCGAGTCTCGGCTCGGATACACAGGTGAAATGAATCAAATTCAATAAACTCTTACTGATTTCTAGCACATGATTTGGGCAACAATAAAAACAGGAACAGGTTATTTCAAGGAAGGGCTGCAGTGTTTTCTTTTTGCATGATTGCCTGCCTCCGCTAGTTACCTTGTTATCACAATAAAATTTTTCATTACTGTCATAACTGATCCTACATATAATAATAATATGTCCACCACCACGGGAGAAAAGTAAAACGAAGAGAACCTGCAGATTTGTATGTCTTCAAAAGTGAGAATTTTTGCATGTTTTTTTTTTGTAGTACCGGTATATGTAATCATGGTCGGAAAAGTTTACGAATTATGAGAGCGTCTGGTTAGGGGCCTCTTGACGACGTAGCAGATATGTCAGCCACGATCCACAGCAGCGCTAAGCCCGGAACGCATCCAATTCTTCATCTACGGCGTCGCTATTTTCCTATTGGGGAAGAACATTTTCAACATTTAGCTTTTTAACGCGGCACACTTCTCGGCACTGGAAGCTGTGTGCTTCTGCCTCTATAGCAGTCTCGACGTAGCCGCTACTAGGCGCAGTTTTTAAAGACTGAAATCTACATACCGGCACAAGCTTGCCGTTGTAATAAGTGACGGTAGCACTAGCTAGAAACATCGAAAAAAGAATTCACACTCGAGAAAAGACAACGCACTGTTTTGGCTCGAATGTGCATTCTTTTTCCTGCGTACTTAGCCTACCCTACGGATAAATTCTCCTAATATCATAGGCATAAGCCCTGACCTGCAGCCTCAATGCCGTCGTAGTTTTGTTTTGCTTTAGAAGCAGAAGTCGGAAACTCACGCAACAGGGTGAACAAGAATGTAACAATGTTGTCGCGAAGCTTTCCAGCGATATACCTCATTTGGCAGCCGCCTCTTCTTGCCTCCTTCAGCAGGTTCCACCTCAAATACTTAACGACAGAATAGACTGCATCTGTGCCATAGTATTAATTTCAGCATCCTTAAGTTAAGAATGTCAGCTGCCCCGCCGTTTACTATTTGTCTAGCTCGAACACGTGTGTCACGACAGCAGCTTTCCTCTGGCAGAAACACTCCCCAGGTTTTTGGTTTTATTTTTGTCCTTCTCCACTAGCAAGCATTCACTCTCGCCAAAACGTCACACGATTGAAGATCTTGAAAGACAAACTTTGTGAATTTCATAGAAATATGATAGCTCACGTGCTCGCTGCAAGAACTTTGGGGTAGCCACGCGCACGTTGTCCAAAGAGTAAGGAAAGAGCACAGCTGGCGACTTTCCATTGCATGGCAGCCACTTTCAACTTATGTCACTCCTCTATTCGCCTAAGCTAAAGTATGCCATACCGTCCTACCTTCTCACTCTCATATACCACGCCCGCTCAACGCCTTGTTTTGATGCAATCAGGTTGAACCAGCAAAGACTGTCACTCAGAAAAACTCAGCGCATACCGCACCAAGTTGTTCTGCAAGGTTAGCTAGTGTTTTTATACTGCTAGGATTACGCGCAACACGGGAATAGTGAATTGAAGAACTTACACGAGTACAAGAGAGTAACGCTGGAAGTTTGGCTGGCTGATGTCTCAAAGAATACGCACTCCACTATAACCTACATAACTCAGAACCGATGACAGTGTCTCCTGCTATAAGTGCACAGCCTGTATAGCTTGTACTGCCCCGCTGCGGTGGTCTAGTGGCTAAGGTACTCGGCTGCTGACCCGCAAGTGGCGGGTTCGAATCCCGGCTGTGGCGGCTGCATTTCCGATGGAGGCGGAAATGTTGTAGGCCCGTGGGCTCAGATTTGGTTGCACGTTAAAGAACCCCCGGTGGTCGAAAGTTTCGGAGCCCTTCACTACGGCGTCTCTCATAATCATATGGTGGTTTTGGGACGTTAAACCCCACATATCAATCAAGTCATGTATAGCTTGTACTCTACTTTTCATTTTCAATTCACACTTCGCCCAAAGAAAAAAACTTGGTATTGGGGAGGCCAACTGAACATCTGCCTTGATGAACGCTACGACCACGTGTCAGGGTCGTTGGTGCTTACCCTCGCTTTGTTTTCCCAATCTTCGATATACAATATTGTACGTCGCTAAGCTCTTCCTTATTATATAATTGTGACAGCAGTAAAAAACTAAAAAACTCGTTTCACAGAAACACCGCAGCCGATGGCGTCGACGTTCGCGGCGTCTCAGTCTTTAGATGTGCGTAGAAAAACCAGCACTGGTAATGAGTTAAACTTTAGCTAGAGGCAACAAATATAGCAGCTGGAGAGGTCGTTTGTAGTTTGCCCTTCCCAGCTACACAACCGCCTTGAAGAACCGAAGGTGCATTAGCGATAGGAAAGCAACTCGCTGTGTGTGGGGGCGCGTATGTGTGTGTTTGCGGATGCTGCTGTTGCGTTCAATTGCTAAATGTGAAGCTTAAAGATGCTTTATGATCCCCTGCTCCATATATCATACTCACCTTCACACAATTTCCCCATGATTTGCTGAATTATTACGTGCACCTATGTGCTGTTTTGTCTACCCTTCTTCATTTTTCTCACCCTGTCATCTTGCTTTGCCAACAACGTGGTGTTTCTTTTTCATTCTGTTTGACAAGGCGTTTACTCCACCTACATCCCGTACCAGTTGACTTCTCCGCCGTACATGCTTTCTCTTTTCAGTAAAAAAAGACGCTACCCTGACTGTAGGCAACTCTAACGGCAAAATGCCTCGACACGTGTGCAAATACATTCAATGAGTCCTGTGTCTTACCTAATATAGAGGTACCGGATTGCAGTGGTCCTCTAACGACTAGCGCATACCGAAAGGCAATGAGATTACTATGTGATCGAATAAATGACTGATCACGCACTCTTCTAACATTCTATGAATATAGGGTTCAAAGACTATCTAAGTCTTTCCCACTCGTTCAGGCGCGTTTTGCGCACGGCAACAGGCACACGTACAATGCGGCAGGAACGTCCAAATAGAATAACCGAAGAACGAGGGGAATAAACAGGGCGTCTGAATTATCACGGAGCGCAATTTAAAAAAAAAAGAGGAATGGTGTTACGTACATCAAAGCTTGTGCATAATGTTCCAAATGTACTGTAGTAGGTGGTACTCATTTTGTGGTAATGAGAAACATTGATTAGACATACTCACATTTTAACTCAAAAAGCACTCGCCTAATTATCAAAATGTCAATGAGTGCGCATGTTGAAAGGACATTTGTCTGAGCTACTTTCAGCAACATACTAATTGCGTGTTTATTTTTTCTGTAATAAAGAGGGCTCACCTAATACAAAACTTTACACGTGACTAGACCATTGTGCGCAACAAAAATAGGTGCCCTCAAACAAGCTTACTTTAAGATAGCCAGCAGCAATGAAGGAAATGTAAAAAGAAAATTGACAGATCCCACGTCCAGCGGTAATCGAAGATATGCGAAGCACAAATGAGGAAGCTTGATAAATCACTTCAAAATCAGAACAACGTTACGAGGCGGGCCTAAAGTATAACGTACATCACTTCCATGACATGCTTATCATGTTTGTGTCTGGCATTTGTACTTATCATCTATTCACGTCAAGTAGTACTAAATTTCGTATATGTTAGGTTGAAAAATTCCGCGAGCCTGCTATGAGCGTAGCGTGTAGTCATGTTTTACATGACACTCATGTCATGATTATCATGTTTGGAGCTGTCATTTACCTTCGCCGTCCGTTCGCGTTCCGTAATACTGTATGTGGTATATGTGAAGCTAGCGAAACGGCCATGAGCGCATCATGAGCGCGGCATGTAATCCTTGTTTTACATGACAAGCATCTCTTGATTATCATGTTTGCACCAGTCATATATCTTCGTCATCCATTCACGTCCCGTAATAATAAATTTGTCATATGTGAAGCTAGCAAAATGAAGGCCAGCGCACGATAAGCGTGGCATGTAGTCATTATTTACGTGACGGGCATATCATAACTTCCACAGTATGGTCTGTCGGTCATGTTCGCTGTGCAGTCATGTCATACTATACCTGTTTTGCAGTTCGTCATATCATCGGAACCACCACAAGAGCAGAGAAGCTATGAAATATAAGTCATGCTAGTTACGACATAACTTATGATTTTCATGTTACGACTTGTTAATTATGTTCTTCATACAGTCAGGTTATGGCATATCATTTTTGGTGTATATACCATTATAGAAACGACCAGGACAGCTAAAAGTCATAGCCGGATAGATAGATAGATAGATAGATAGATAGATAGATAGATAGATAGATAGATAGATAGATAGATAGATAGATAGATAGATAGATAGATAGATAGATAGATAGATAGATAGATAGATAGATAGATAGATAGATAGATACGCAAAATGTCACCGAAGTTTGCTGAAAAAAGCTTTCCATAAAAAAATAGGAATCGAGCTATCTGCCACATCTCGTCCAACGAAACGCGCTGCCTTGTTCTTACAGTCAAGCTGTAATCGCTATAATCAGAACAGTGACACGGCCGTGAATAGTTGACCATGAGACATCAATTATGATAGCGAGTACAATAAAGTGGAAGGAATACCGGCAGAACTTCGACACAAGTTGTTGGCATCCGACCTGTACCCTTGACTACGTTCGCAATTCAGTCTCTGGCAACGAAAAAAAAAAGGCAAAACGGTTGCTTCCAGTAAAAAGATTTGAGGGCGCTGCTTTCTTTTGCAGTTGTGAGCACACTCACGTATTACTTTTCCTTTTCATTTTGCGGGCTTTCTTTATTCACAGCAAAAAATGAGCTCGCAACTACTGCGTTTTTAAATGTAACGCATACAGGTGTCATTTCAACAGGTGCGCCTCAATCTTGTTGATATTTGATAATTGGGCAAGTACTCTTCGAGTTACAAAGATGATTACGATAATTAGTTAAGAGTCATACCGAAAAAATTAGTAGTGACTACTTCAATATACTGGGAAATGTATGCTCAAGCTTGGCCTCGCTTAACACCGTTCATATTTTTTTGTCTTACTGCTTGGTGCATCCTGTATATCAAATAGCAATAACAAGAAATATGGAAATATGCAATTCTTTTATGAATTTGCAACAGACACTTCTGCAAAAAATTGAGCCCCTCGTTATTCGATATATATAAGAAACTGTCAAATGATTTCAAGTGTCTCACCTATGGCGCTTGTCGCAAGGGCAGGAAATACTGAAAAATACAAGAGCAATGTACTGATAATATCTTTAAGAATACTTTAGTGCTTGGTATTGATTGTGAAACTGTCATCTTCAGATCTTATTTACTGCTGTATAGTATTTTCATATATAACCTACTTGGCCTGTTATATCTTACATGCATGTTTTGTTGCTGAACAGACAGACTTCAATGACAGCACTCGGTACAAAAGTAAACACATTTGAACAAGAGACTGAGTTACACGCTATCTTTTATAGTCACAACTGGCATGTTACCACCACCAACTAATAGGAATTGTTTCTCCTAAAGTTATACTGCGTCCACAAGAATGGCAGCTGGTAAGAGGCACCTGGCAACGCAAACGCGGTAGCACAATCAATTCTTTACAGGTTGTTTTTATTGCTGCTGTTTCTGTTCACAATCAAAGGATCCACCTAAGAATAGTATTGGGAAGTTTTTGCCGGAGCATGTCTTGCATTTTCGTTTCTGTTGGGAGTTCTGCGCCCAAAAGTTTCAAGTGAAGAATTTCGACTAGCCGTACCCACACCATACTCAATTTATCATTGGCGCATCAAGTATTGCACACATTACTCCTTACTGACACAACTGCTAAACATCTCCAACACGCAATTATTTGCGTACGGATATAGATTCCACCTCTACTTTCTTTTTCATTCAGGTCATCTATGTGTCTCCGATCGTATTGCTAGACGACCCTGGATTATGCCTGAAAGTACTAAACCTCACGTAGGTTATTTATATTCAGTATTTAACCACGCACAGTGCGATGATTTATGCTGTTTTGTGAATTTGTGTTGGCATTCTGCATCAAGTTAGGCTTATTGATATATGGTGAAAAATCAGGAGCACAGATTACTTGCATAGGCACGTTCGAACGTAATCAGGAGAACACAAAGCGTCAGCCAGGGTACGACGCGTCGATGAAAGCCTTTCATGCTGATTATTTATCTGAAAAAAAAAACCATCATTTGATTCCATCCTCAAGCTTATTAGCCTGTTTCCGTTACCACAAAATACGCGGTAGAAATGTAAAAACGTCCGCTTGGCTCCCAGTATTCATTAGTAGTAACGATCGCCTCCTATCGGCCGACTTTAACACCCCGCTTCCTGCTTGCACTCACGCCTCAAAACTTTGGCGCAGCCAGATTGAAGTTAAGACGTGCGTTAGGTTTTTCTCTATAGTCGTTTACAGCCTAAACGTAAGTGTAGGCACCACGCACAGTGGTAATCCTCCCATACTGGCCATGTTTTTTTTTTTTGTCAGATAGAAGTAGTTTTCGGTGATTCAGAGCAAGATGTATTCTACGATGGGGGAGTAATACGCGAAAAGAAATATTTCGTGTTCGTCACAAAAGCGACGTTTAGCAGCCACGCTTTGCGGTCGTTGTTCATCCGTCTACCAGCCCTCCGAATGTTGGTGTCGTAAAGCGTTGATGCGAAAATTTCGGCCTACTTCTTGTTTTGGGAGAGTCATTAAACAACTTTGTGTTGGCAACTACCACTCGCAAGAAGCAATTCGCTACGAATAGATTTTGTGACCACAATGCGTTAGAATGTAGAGTGAATTATATAAAGCGATGGCACGACTCCCTAATAAGTAGCACACTGCAGTAATGTTAGTTGTCCGCATTTTCGCGATAGCACACTGCAGTATGTTAAACGCCTAAAGTTAAGAAATATGGTGGAATACTCGCGCAACTATACTGCATAGCTCACCTAATACGCGCCTGCAACTCACTCTGTTTTACCTTGTTAAATTCCGCGTACATAATAACTTTTATCTATTCAGTTCTTGAAACCTCCTATAAGTGCTAGATGCTGTTTTTTGTGGTATTTTTTTTTTTTGCGGCAACGCAATTGTGTATCCAGTGTGAATGACATTTATATATTATATAGTCCCTTCTTTTTTTGTCGTTGTTGTTGACGAAAATTGTGTAATTTCATTTCACAATGTCAAAGTTTTGCTTTATAAACTTCGCTAAAAAGCCCCTGCCAAGCAAAAAGAAGCCGCAGCTCGGCCATGCAGGTTTTGACAGATTTTACTGCGCTTACCTTGACTCTATTACTGTAAAAGGCAAAAGTAAATTGTTGGACTTCATTTATTTGAATACAAGATTGTTGATTTCTCTAGCACAGTTGTGTAGTGGTTAGCGGGCTCAGTTGCTTACACGAAGGTGGCGAATTCGATCACAGCTACGTAGGTTAAATTTAGTGAAGGCGAAATGCTTTGCGTTATCGGTGCACATTAAAAAACACAAGATAGCCAGAAATGGTTAAGCCTGACCCTAAGACACCTTAATATTCATATTCTGGTTGTGGGACACACAACCCAAACGAAGATTTTTATTACCTCAGATTTGGGTGCACGTTAAACAACCCCAGGTGGTCAAAATTTCCAGAGCCCTCCACCACGGCGTCTCTCATGATCAAATGGTCGTTTTGGGACGTTAAACCCCACATATCTATCCATCAGATATTCTTATTAGCTTCATAATCTTGGTATCTGGTTTCGTCTAGGCGTGACCTTCATGAGCATACGTTTGTGCGATTTCTATCTGGCAGCGACAGCGTCTAATTAGTCAACTATGCTGCTGTTCTGTTTAATTGAATATAATAAACTCAACGCTCATAAAGTTCTTTATAAATAAACAAAAAATACTTCACTTGGAGTCACGCCTTCAATAACCGCTGGCGAGGTTCAATCAATCGCTCTGCAGTCTGTAGAAGCGATACAGCTACCGCTTTATTGGGGCCGGCGTAATGCTGAAGGAAGAGTGGCTTGATACATACACATATATATAGTAACTCTTGTGTGTAGAATATTGCGGTGCTACGAATAATGCGCTTGAGGTGAAGTTTTTCATAACATTATCTATTCTTTAGCCGAACATCTATTGCATTTCTATGTCCCGTGACAATGAGTCACCTAGTAGGCCTGTTCCATAGCAACGTCGATGTCAGCGAAGATGTTATGGTGACTAATTCATCGGTTATTCAAATACCACCTATTTCCGGGTGTATCATGAGAATTGCAACGGGAAGCCAGTCACTGATCATTCCTAAATTAGGCTTCAAGCGCGCCGTAATCAAATATAGCAGCTATAAAACGACGAAATATGGCTACATCGCCCCACCTCATTTTCTTGATTGCTTGATTTTATTTTACAATTTTGATATCTTTTGGGGCAAAGCATGAGCATCTCATTTGTATTGATTCTAGAGGATGTGGTGCAGCTTACTGGTAATTACTAGAACATCATGATCACGATATTGACCAAAGAAACAATTTATTAGGGGCACTTATCCAGTAAACTAGGACAAAAGACGCTTCCATGTGCACAGTGTTTGGCTTTTGCGTATGGGCAATTCTTCGGAGTGTTAGCCAGTGTGACCCGAAGCAACGGCAAAGCATTTACAATGCTTTTTCTTGCCACAAATTTTCCTTTGCACTTGTTCTGTACACAAGATAGTAGTCAGCCAATAAAACATTGTTTGAAAACGTTCTACAAGAAAAGGTGAACTTTTTCTTGGTGGGATCATTCGTTGCTTAGACAGAATCAGGTGAACAAGTGAATCCTACAAGTATTTACATTAAACCAAACAAGGGGAAAATGAATTATTTTTTCAAGAGTAGCATTGCATATTGACGCAAATGGAAATCGCGAAATGAAAACGTAGATAAAGGCTTTTTTCATTGGTGGAGTAATTTCCGTCCTTGAACCGACTGATGGTTTTTACTCTCATCATCAACGTTGTCTAATATTGCGTTGACGGAAAAGGCACGCTAAGTGTGACTACAACACAGTATTGCAATAATAGGTGGGCGATATCTTAAAGAAGTGTGAGATAATTGGAGAGAAATGAAGCAAAACAAAGACGGGAAGTTTAATCCGGTTCGCTATTCCACACAGTGGAAGAAAAAGTGCGAGAAAAAATAGGGAAGAGAAGAAAGAAGAAGATTTAAGCTAATACGCTTGCATGCATAGCACAATGTACTACGATGCCTACTAAGTCCTATAACTGATAGGTACGTCGAATAGGTACTCAAAGTTTGAAACATCCTCTCTGATGCCGGAAACTGTAAATTATCACAGAGTATGGGTTTACTTCGGCCGTTTTAGTGCACTGCAGTCCATAATGTGAACGAAGGCTTTCAATGACTATGTCCAACGTATCTAGAACTTGCAGTGTGCTTTGAGCTGATGGCGCTGCAAATCTAGTGAAGAGTGTGCGGAATGCGCTAATGAATGACTTCAGCACAACCGCAATGACTTCAGCACAACGATGATATGTAGGTATCCGTCACAAAGATTCTTTGTAGATCTTATTTCGTGTCCTTGCGGATACACAGTGGGGGTGAAGATGGTCACGCGGTATTCAGCGCCTTGATCCCCTCTGCATCTTTTACTGCAAAAGAAACTATATCGACGCTCTTTGCTGATTTTTCCTATCTCCATCACGACCCGAATGTATAATGAAACAGTGACACGTTGCTCCTAGCGCACTGCATTACCCAACCACGCGATGCTGCTCATACTTCTCTTCGCAATTCGGCAAGCTTTATATGTAAACAATTTACCACCGACTTACTGTCAATGCACTCAAAAGAAACATTCTTAAACAAAGCATGTACTTTGTTTAGACAAGCCACACACAGTTTCCCTAAACACAGCCATGTGCAATGGCTTGAAAAATGTAGGGTTGGGTTCACTGAAGCACATACAGTTGGACGAAAGGGTACAATCCGAAACCTGTCTGCCTTTACTTTCGCTACGAAGCAACAGAAAAAAAATTGCTAGGATCAAGTTCAGGACTTTTCAGGAAGTTGCTTGTCTTGTAGTATTCGGTTCTCATCGAAATGAACACTGCTCCTATCACTTTACACGCACAAACTCAACTCACTACACCATGGTGAAGCTTGCGCCATTAATACATTACGCGACTTCACGGTGGCAACAGTGTACATCTCACCAGGCACCTTGCTGACAGATGTTATAAACTTCGTGCTGCACAGCTTCAGCGCCATGTGCCTACAGTGTTTCCCTGTCATAGTCACTAGATACTTCAATGTTACGGTACTTTTAGGTGACAATCAGTGGCTTGGCGCTTTCTTTTTTTTTTTTGAATGACAAAGTTCTACTTTACCTCCTATCGGACGTCACGCAGTCAACTATTCGAAATGACACCTGTTTAGATATTGTGGTTACTGTATTACAGTCAATCCAAGCACAAATGACCGTATTTACTACTTTTTTGTACGGTTCGTAAATCCTCTAGCCTCACAGCGTAAACAGCCCGGTGTATTGCTATCCCATTTATTGCTTCGGTATTGTGCCTAAACAGTGACTTTCTGGCTTTCCGAATGTAAAGTGTTGGTTAGTGGGGTGGTAGGGTGGTGTTGCGGAGGCACTGGTGGTGAATGATGGACAAGAGAAGTCTGACATTCTGCTGGATTATGACATCTTGGTGATGATTCAGATCGGGCAGTGGTATTTCAATAGTTTCATCGGAGCCAAGAACATTTTTTTTTGCTTTCTGACAACATCAGCAGTTATTTTTTTTCGTCTCGAGCCATCGCCTGGTGTCTCTATTATTACATTGCGTTTCTTCACTGCCGGATAGCCTTTTCATAAAGCTTCATGAAATCCGTGGCAGTTCGTGCAATTCAGGGTATTTGCACGACGTAATTCTGCACCGTGGCGCTTTGAACATCGGGGGCTAACTCGCCGTTCCTGCCAACTCTGCTAACCTGACCTATTATCTGACAATTGAGGTATTGCAGGATTATCGGTGTGAATGGACGAACCACGTATTGAAAGTCTGCTGCCTTCGCCGGGGATGGCAGAGCGTCGGCTTGAACATAATTCATGCGACGTGACTTACCGAAGCGTGATAGTTGAAAGATCTTCATGTCATCCTTCGCTTCTTTAATCAGCATCGGAAAATCGGCACAAGGTATGTTAATGTGGACGTCGTATATCACACTAACCACCATGTCCTTTCTCAGTTGATTATCAGCTTTTATTTTAATTTTGTCTGAGTCTTCGATGAAGGTTAGACACAGGAGTGTTAGCTCGTGTATCGCGTCGACCTCCAAGATATTCTTGCGGTGGTTGACTTGTGTATCCTGGATTTGGTTTGGCATCGAAGGCTCGACTTATTTTAAGATTGTCTACTGGTTAGGGTCCTCAGGCTGTCCGATGGCGCGAATGGCACAAATATGGCGGGAAAGTTATTGTAAGTCTCATTCTGCCTGACACTGTATTCAGTTGAAGGTCGTGAATTAGCCAGCGATGTTTGTTTTTGGTTCACAACTCTCCACTGGGTTGGTGTCATCACTGGAATAACAATTGCTCGACAAATAGAGGTGGGTGAAAGCACTGCCGGTGAGGCTAAGTTCACTGTTACGCTTCTTCTAGGTGGCTGTCTTCAACTCTGGCGTGCCTGGAGGACCTGCAGGTCAGTCCACATCTAGCGTGGTTAAACAAAATGCAGATAGGTAGGCGGGAAGCGAGAAGAATATGAGAGCACCTGTCACTCAGTCAACAGAGCACTGCGCCTGGTAAAGCACTGTACTTATCACGGCTCAAGGTCGCGCTAGAGTGATGGTCATATCAATGGCACAAAGCTGACTACTTAGAAAATACCCATACTGAATGGCTTAACATATTACCACAAACACAGGTAAGAAATCAACATACCACTGTGGTGTCTTAACATGGCTTATCAGAATGAAGGACGAACTGAGTAGATAAGATTTATGGTCATAACCTAAATACTCTTAGACTCATTGACGAAGTACGGTCTACGAGATGTGTATACGAATAAAATAAGCTCTAGAAATACGGAAGAGAGTGGTTGATGATCTTATTGACACCAACTACTTCGCAAGAACGCGTTTTGTATGTTCAGCACCAGTTTCTCTTCCATGCGCTCGAAAGAATGGCCATAGAATTTCATGATTCATGAATCAGTGTAAGTTTAAATATTATTGTCATGATATTCATAGAGAAACACAAAGTTACTTGTAGCTAATTTCCGAGTATCCCATTTTGTTCTAGTATTGTTAAGAAGAATGGGCCACGTAGATTGTAAGGATGTAATAGCATTTGTACTCGATTGATGGACCATATTGTTCTTAGAGCCCTTAAAGAAGCCAGTTCATAATGCTGCCATTGTCTACTAGTCTTTTATTGGAGGCCGTGTGAGTGAAAATACTATCTAAAGAAATTAAAGTGGTCAGGCTGTTTAAATAAGGCCGTGGTATAATGCGTCACTACGACGTGAAGAAATATCAACCAATCTGAACGGCTGATTACAAGCTAAATATTTCAATTCCAGTGACTACAATTCGCAATAAGTAGATTGTCGATCAGCAAATCATTCGTAATCAAAATGGGTGTTGCTTGTGGTAAAGCCACATTTATTCAACTGCAACGCATGTTTTGAGTCTACTCAAATTATAGAGTAAAATTCTTACGCAGAGAAAGTTAAAGATGTGCGTGAACAAATAAATAAAGAAGCGATCGTACTATTAGCCCAATTGGCATAGCGCGCAACCTTTTTAGTGCGCAGGAACTAGGTAAATAATTTAGTTTTGCCCATAACTTGACACTTGGCTATTGCACCGAATTTGTTTTATCAAGTTCATGATTATATTTGATGTAGCATGAAGTAATATTTCAATAGTAAGGTACTCGGGTCATTGATTACTTCTGAATAAACGTGCGAGTGGACATTTCTCAACTCTTTGTTCTATATTAGTGATTCAGGCGTCAAATGGTAGAGAGGAGTTTCTCACACTAAAAAGATTTACTTGGGCTTGAAGTGTTTAAAAGTATTTGTACAGGCTGCAGTTTGCAACAAAGTCAGAGCGTTTACAATATTTCTAAATGATCCTATTAGCTGAAGGTTAGTGTTGCTGCTGAAATTAGAGCGCGTGTTTAAATCTTTAATTCACCCATCGCAATATAACAGTTGTTGGTAATGTTTTGAATGTAACAACCGCTTTTTTCTTCAAATATAATGTCAAGGAAATCAAGCTGTATTTATTATAATTGCTGGTTACCAACCTCAGCGCCATGAGACTCCTTGCGACGAGATCAACAGACTTGGATGTTTGGCTCTATCAGCCCCACCTTAAAGCATTATTGATTTACATAGCTGCAACTGACCTCTATCTGTATGCATATTTCTGTATGCCGTTTGGCAAAATTTCGAATTAAAAATGCATTTTAAGGCTATGGCTTGCTGAATAGGAAATCAAACATCTACTAAAGCTACACTTTGCCGGTACTGTTCTGTCAAATTGGAAAATAGTGTCCAGCCACATGCACACTTTCAATGCTACACACTGAACAATTGAGCACATTGACGGGCATGGAGTAAGGAATATATAGATGAACTAGAGGATGTGCTAAGTTTTGCTCGTGTGTGTTTGGCAGATTTGAGTTTCTACTTATTCATTATCAAGCTTAGCGCATACTGATCTTTCGAAAGTGGCAGAGTGTTGTGGATTTTGATTCGAATCCAAGTAACACGCCGTAAACACGTCGTCAGTTATCTTCATACCTCTTTACTTGTCGGACAAAAGACTGCGCAAGTATCAGCCTTCAGGTGAGTGGTGAAAAACTGCGTTGCATTTCCTACTTCGTTTATAGATCTTACAGTGAAAGTAATTACAGTCAAGAATCGCGTGGGGCATTTTCAACTCTCACGTTTGTGCTTATTCACTGCATGTGAAAAAAGGTGTGTTCTGGAACAGTGGGTAAATGTTTTTTCTCGAAAGACATTCTTGAATGCTATTGCGCTAACAGAAGAAAAAGTATCTGTTCTTGCTCATTGACTGTTGCGATTGCTAGTTGTATCGAAATAACTTACCCCATTGTTAACACCTGAATTTCCTTTTGTTGCCTCCTTCTGCACTGTAGTACCAGTGTAAATTTTGTTGCTGTTAAACGGTCCTTTTCACAATACCTATTTAGTGGAAACTGCCTTGGTACTGGTACTTGTCTCTCATTGGCTTTACGTAACGTTAACGGCAGGGTGTTGAGGGCTGCGGCGGTATTTTTTACAGCGGTAATTGTAGATCAGTAAGTCACCAAATAATTTGTGCATCACTTAAGTGGCAAAGCGAGGTGGTAGCACACATGGCTCGTGCTTTCCTTCCCCCTCCCTACGGTTCACCATTTTTTTTTGCGACGATAGTCTTTGTTGTGGTATTTCGACGCAAAAGTTTTGGTTTGTGTGTGTGTGTACAGTTGTCTTTTGTTCGCCGTAACGATATCCCAAACGACACCACAAGATATCGCAAACGGCCAACCCCAACCGCAGCGCCCACCAATATTGCTCCAGTTTCAGCGTTGATACATATGCATGGTCAATCGAAAACAATTGTCACGCATATATGATGCACCATAATAACACGTCAATATTTTGTATGCGTGTCTCTATACAAGAGATAGCATACATAAATAATTCTAAGGACCATAGCGTTTATCACGCTGCGCTGACAATGCGACACGATGTTCAAAAAGGCAAGCGTTTCCAACCGTTTGCTACTTGATACGGTGGTGGCACCTGCCCGTTGCTTTGCGTTCTACACAATAACGCTTCCAAGACGGGGGCGCACGCCTGCCTTCATTTTCGAAGATAACTGCCAGATAGCGGTCGTGTCTCACGTGCCTCGATGCACTCGTTCGTCTTCGCTGCGTGGATAGACACTCTCTAACGCAGTGCCTCCAGAAAACGTCTGCGATTTTCTCGTGCAGAACATCAAATAAACGTCTTATACACTCTCTCTAGACGCAAGTCTATCGTTTTTCGACGACATTTGCAGTAAAACATACTGATACAGCGCATTTTTAGACCAGGCATGGAGAGCCCAATATGGCAGTTGACCGCATATGACTACCCGGCCTCCAGTTCAAATGAGCACCCCCCGCCCCCCCACACAAGCACATCTCCCCAGACGCACGTATTATTTATGAAGAGCCTCAGCAAATGAGGACGTCGTATTTGGACAGAAAATTGTCAAGAAAAATGATCAAAATATCTCCCAATACTCTAGTGATAAAAAACCTTCACAAAATTTATTATTGTGAGAGACATTCATGAATAATATTGGTTCATGCTAGTGCAGTCGTTAATAATCCTCTTCAGGAAATCTTTATGTACTGTGAAACTTTGGCTAGCTGTTTACGTCACATCTGGACGTCATTACCTATCGTCAAAAAAAATCTTTTTTAGCAATCCCAATAACACTGTTTGACAATTACCACAAGCACCTACTTATGTTAATTCGCATGAGGCTGTTTTTCCAGACTTGACTGTTACCAGATAAAACAATAATTTATGAATGTCCTTTATTATTCTTTCACGTACGTGATACATTAAACCACAGATAATGATGCAATCAGCGGTACTAAATAACACAAAGTAAGTGAATTTTGGTAAGTGCAGACTTTTTCTACGTGTTACGTATACAGAAGTATCACTTTTTGGGGGTCTGACCGTGCTAGCGTGTGCCAGGGAAGAATGTACCATGCCGCATGGTTACGCTGGCTGCCAGTGTGACATGACAAGGCTGAACCATATGAGTGCTTACACTGCTATGGCTGAGAAAATTATCTGTTTTCAAAGCAGGGGTGGCTGCTTAGGGAAAAGGCTACTTCCAAGCTTTGTTTAAATTGGTGCTACTAAGAGTAGATTTTCCTTATATATACGAGTTTTGGCTAGCACAAAGTAGAATACTTAGGCTTAGTTTTATAAACCTGTACATGCGCAGGCTTTCGTAAGCATTTCATCACACGTCTTTACCCTGTTTCCTGAACATGTTTCGAGGGACAAGTCCCACTGCATGGTAATTGTCCCACGTTGACAAACTCTGGGTTAAAGGTTTTTAAAATTGTGCCCATCTGTTTTGTGCACCTCCTTGCTGTTCAAAGATCTCGAGGTTTTATGCCGGTATAAAGACGGCAGTGTTTTGGTGGTATCGGGGTTTCAGTTTCGGTTCGGGGACCTGTTTTTTGACCCGCTAGAGGACGTTGTACATATGTATACATATGTGCTCATATGTAATCGGGGTAGTTCTCTACTGTTTGAGGCGAGGACGGGAGTATCGCTAACCAAGACATATCGGACCAAATACGAAGGGGTAGACACGGTATGCAGTGCGTGTGGAGAGTGAAAGGAAACTTCCGACCACTCGATAATGTTCTGTAAAGGGCGCACCCTATTGTTCAAGATGATGGTGCAGAGTTTTTCAACGCACTTTGGTTTAGGGACAGGGAGGGCAAAGTAGCCTTTAAGCGGGTAGAATTACTTAAAGGAGGTTACCTGATTGGTGGCTGAAATCAAGGCCCGAGTGAACATTAAACCCTTCACTGCAAAGTACCAGTCCTCAATCACATTATTTAAAAGACAAAAATAAATAAATCTATTTCTGGTACACTAAGTATTACGGCTTGGTGGCGTTAGCCACTCCCCGATCTAAAGAGAACAGCAATATCAATCCATCCATCAATCGATCCATACGTAAACCTCGTGATAATTGAAGGTGGTTTAAGCAATGTCTTAAATGAAGGTACGGCGGGACTAGCGACCACACTGGCGAAAGGGGTCGATGACGTGCGCGCCATTTCTTTTAGGGTACAGGTAATGATATGCACGATACCGGAGGTACCGGTGCCCGCCAGCAACCTGCAATTGCAAGAGCGGTTGTCAACGCAAACTAACAAATATGGCGGATGAGTTTAGAGAAAGGCTTTGATGTAGTGGAAATAAACACAGAGGTGCATAGGGGGGCGGTTTTCAACGAGCCAGAATTCGCTTCGATAGGAGGCTAATTCATGCGGTGGGTTGGTGACTTGCAGGACGCGCCGTAGCTTCTATCAGGGGGCCCGCGGACCCTTCGGGGTCCAGGCTAGCTAGTAACGAGGAGAACAAGCAGATGGACTATTTGACAGATGGCATAGGCAGACACGATTGCAAATTGGCACCAATATCTAAGACACGTAGAGTCCGGGGCAGAAATCGACGTAGCCACAGGGGCCGAGCCACTTCAGACGTAGAGTATAATAACATGCAGGGTGGCAGGAATAGGCTGAAGTGGGAAGAGATAGAAACACAGCTAGGAGAGGCCGATGGTATATGGTTTTGTAGAAACACATCTTAGGGACATGGAACAACCACCCAACAATCCTGACTACGCTTGGGAATATTGTAATAGAACAGAAGGCAGCTGAAAGGGGGGCGGTATCAGGGCAGTTATTAATCAAAATACAGACTGACAAGACTGCTGGGTCAAGCAGGAGTGCAAGAAACATTTATGGCTTAAAGGGAAAGTGGAAGGGCAAATGACGCTCCCAGATTTTGTATACTTGTGGACAGGGGTAAAAGCAAGAGAGGAAAACCAACAAATGATGCAGTGCATAAAAAATCACATTGACGAACTAGAAGAGTTCGAAGTAATTATATTAGGAGATATGAATGCGCACATAGAAGATATGGATTAATATACTGAACCAACACGCAGAATGCTAACGAATATGTGTATATGGCATGGTTTAACCATTTGCTACAGCACCGAGAAATGCGAAGGGTAGATAGCATGGGAGGTGGGAAGGCTGCAGTCGACAATAGATTACGCAATAATGTCACATAGGCTGTATGATCGGCTAAGTATGAGGAACATAGATAATTATGGGTCCAGAAGCTTCGGTAGTGATCACAAACGTATCAAGCTGAGTTTTGGAAGAGAAATGAAGATGGAAAGATGCCATTACGAGCAACCACGTGGTAATATTTAGTCAGAAAGGCAAATAGAAATAGCAACTAAAGAGATTAAGAAAATAATCACCGAGTATATTAAAACAGAGTGGGCGTACAGAAATCTAACTCAAATTCATGAGTTAGAGCTTGCTAAGGTACAATTCTACACGACTGTGTGTGGACCTCTGGCAGCCGAACAAGGCCGTAATAGTTGACGGGTTTCTTCTACCCCACATTGAGGAGCTCCAGCATCAAATATGAGGTGCCCAAGTTTTTTTGCAAACTTGATCTTGCATTGGCATATAATCAGGAGGAGTTAGCGGAAGGGCGTCGTGATGTTACGACATTAATAATGCATCAAGGATTTCACCGTTTTCGTCGAGTATGCTTTCGCTTGGCATATGCGGCAGCTGTTTTTCAAAATATGATGTGTATTGTACCTAAGAGATGTCCAGGTTCCCTTTGCTATCTAGATGAAATCCTCGTTTGGGAACGTAACCGCAAAGAGCATGAAGTACATTTGCAAAATATTTTGTCCAAGATAGATGCATCCGGCATGAAGCTAATTAGCAAATGTGTGTTTGCCGCCACAGAAATGGCATTCTTGAAGGACAGCATAAGTGCTCGTTGTTTATAACCAATTGAGTCTAATCTGAATGCTATTCTAAAAGCTCCTATTCCAACTGACCTTAAGTCTATGCAACGTTTCCTCGGTTTAGTAGGCTACTATGCTAAGTTTGTACCTCGATATGCTAATGATGTTGAACCATTGCGCCGCATGCTCCGACAAGGTCACAAGTTCGAATGGTCAGCGGAGGCCAATGCCAGTTTCACCCAAGTTAAGGAATTACTTTCTGACCATCCAGTAATCAACATTTTTTATAGTAACCTTCGTGTTGTTATTACCACCGATGCTTGAAATTCCAGAATTGGTGCAGTGCGTCAACAAGTGAAGGGAGACCAGCTCCTCACAGTTGATTTTGCTTCGGGAACGTTGCCTCTGGCGGAAAGCCTTTACTCAGTTGGTGATCGTAAGGTGTTAACTTGTCTGTGTGCAGTTAAAAATTGGCATGTGTACTTGAGGGGTCGGACTTTTACTTTGCAGACCGACCACCAGCTTCTGACTACTTTGCTCTCTGCTGGTGCAGCAGGGCGACGTCCCTTGCGGATTTCTCATTGGTGTGCTCGACTGTTGTATTAAAAACGTGGAAACTGCGGTCCGAAACTGTTACACCTGTCAGGATGCTGACAAGTCAACGAAACCTGCTTTTGCACCGCTACAGCCAATAAGTCTTCCAGAGAAATCATGGGAGAAATTAGGAATGAACATTATTGACCCTCTCTCCAACGTTTCACCTGACTGTCACTTCGCAATCACAGTAGTCGACCATTACTCCAAACGCTCAGAGATTGCTTTCTCTCAGGATGTTACATGAGACGCAGTTATGACCTCCATAACTGCTATTTTCTGTGAGGAAAGTTTCTGACATATTTAGCAACAGACAATGGTCCACATTTGAACTCATCGCAGTTTCAAATGTTTTTTGGCAAACGAAGCATTCAACACCTCTGTTCTTCCAATTATTATCCCCAAGCCAATGTGCAAGTTGAGTCATTCAACAGGGTTCTAAAAGCGTGCACTCAATAGGCTCAACTGGAACGTCATCCTATTAAGAAGGCGAATTGCTGAGTACTTGGGCACTTACCGCTTTTTAGCTGAGGCGACCACTGGGTTGTCGCACGCTATGCTGCTCCATCAGCGTCAACCTCGTACAGTGATTGACATCATTGACCTGCCGTTTCCTTCCAATTTTCAGTCATTTTTCGACAATACTGTAAGGACGCGTGCCTTTATTAGGCAGAGTTATATGAAGAATTATGTCGGCGAGAAATGAGATGCAAAACTTCCAGCTATTGAGGTTGGCTATAGAGTGAAGTTTCATGTTTCGGGAAAGAAGCAAAAGTACAGAGGTACGTTTACTGTTATGTCTTCGGTGGGTTTCCATGTATTTAAGCTCAGTGATGAGTCAGTTTGGAATGCCTCTAAATTCGTCGTGGCTCATTGATAGCGAGAAACACCTACCCTTAGACCCACTTTAACACTGTTGCAGTCTCATTCGTAGCACTCTGCCTCGGTTCCACGCTTGGTTGCTATCCCTATCCCTGCAGCATCACCATCATTCCCTGAGGGAGATGCTATTCAGGCACAGGTTCAATGCCCGGCTGTGGTGCCCAGCCCCAATGACTCTCTTTCATCTGGAGTACTATTACCTGAGCCTTAGGGCTCCGCAAAGACCCCTGATTCATGTCCGGCTGTGGTTCCCAGCCCCCATACTGCAACTGAGCATGTAGTCGAACCTTCAGGTTCTCATGCTTCGCGTCCGCTTGCCCCTTCCCCAGTTACGACTGAGGAACGCTTATGTGGGTCAAAATAATCAAGCTATTTCTCGACGCTCTACGCTGGGCCTGGGAAGCACGTAAGCAAGCCGGTAGGCTCATCTTCGCAAGAACTCGCTGCTCCGCAAGGGAGTACTTCCGAGTGCAATCAACTTCGGCGCTCTGAACGCGCACGAGAAAAACCGTCGAGATTTGAGGACACCCATCTTTTTTTAAACTCTTAGACTCTTCTTTTTTATTACTCACAGTCGGAGTCAAGGTACCATACTGCATAGTAAATTTGTATGTGTTGCGCATTGCATTGTTGTATAACGTTTAAGTTTTACACAATGCTACACTGATATGTTATCAATCGTTTATTGTCTTTTGCTTATATAAATCCCTACAGCTAGGAGCACTGTTTTCACAGCTATGTTTTGTTTCATTCTGGTTTTCTGTACTTTGATTGGTTACGACAAAATTAGGGGGGGGAGAATGTTAAAGATGTGTTGATGTGGCAATTCAAGTCTGCACACTATCTGTATTTGTTATACTGCTGTTTCTCTAAAAATTGCATAAGGTGGCACACTTTACTATAAACAATTGGCGTCTTACAACGATATTTGTATAAGCATGTCTGAGCCCCCACATGTTCACTTTATTCTAGGGGGGGGGGTGCTATCGTGGTTTCGGTTCCGGTTTGGGAACCTGTTGTTTGGCCCGCTAGCGAGCGGTGTAGAAATGTATATATAGCGATGCTTCTGTCAAAGAGTTTCCGCCCGGGTCTCGGCTGTGCCACTTCTTCCTCTTTCCCGGCCCGCGCTCTGGGCCTCGTGTTCCCCATGCGTCGTGTCTGACGCGCGATACAACATTTTTAATGTTTGTATTTTTATTGCGTCGACCAGAGATGCGATGTGGGCTTGAATGGTAGAACGTCTTCAGCGAATTTGTTCGTAGTGCAGGTAGAAAGCAGTGCAAACACTATAGGCACACATGGGCACAGCGGGATGGCTTCCAATATTGTTTTATTTTTCCGGAAACCACGAAGAAATTACTCGTGTTTGTCCGAGAGAGCAGTAATCAGTTCAGCTGTGAACCAACAAGACCTTGAACTAATGAAAGCTGGACAGATTGTTGCGCTCGAAGATTTGTGTATCCGAAAGCAATCTCTGACACTGTCGGACAAAGAATCAGTATATATGCGCATGCCTTAAGATATATTTCTTTGTTCACATATCTCGTCCCTCTTATTCTTGAACCGAGTGCTTAGGTACACCCTAATTTCTATAACACTTTGTCTGAAGGTAGCACTGCCTGCCTTTTTATCTGTCTATGGTAATGTCCAGCTACAGGTATCGCACATTTATGACTCATCAGCGTATGATTGCGCAGTATAATCGAGAGTAACTACATGCGCGAGCTAAATATCTGCATAAACATCAGCAGATAGTACGTGTTATTCGTCACACGCATGATCTCGCTTAAAACGTCCATTAGTAAATAGGCTCATAAAAATGTCGTTCAGCTCTTTATGGAAAAGTAGTGAAGTTAACCGAAGAATAGCTTCAACAGCCAAAAATAAAACGCGTACTTGAGATGACGCGGACTTTCTACCACAATCTCGCCTCTTTGGGAAGATTTGGGATGCAATATTGAAGCAAAGTCATGTAAAGAGCATCCACCACATGTGCATTGATACGGCATGCGAAGTAACGTTTCACCGCACCCCCCATTTTCTTTCACATTTCATTTCATATTAGACTTCCTAGAATATAAACGCTGCTGTGGGGTGTGTAATTGATTGCTTTCTATTGAGTCTGTGATGTGAAAGGTCATACTTATATTTCTTCTTGCAGCAATGAGAAGCTTGGCGTATGCTTGCGGTGACATTCCAATGCGCTAGCTCAATGGAAACATCTGTCCTGCCAAAAGCGAGTCTTTCACAATTGGAGAAGACGTTCTTTCTTCCATGGTGACATAGACTGCCCTTTCCTGGTAATTCGACATTGTTTTTCCACGGAAGACGCAGAAAACCTTCAATGTATTATGCCGCTCGCTTAGTGCCGGCTGTGGTGTGGTGAAGTATACTGCAACGTGTGCGTACATGTCGTGTCAAAAAACAGGAAAAATAATAAAATATTTCGTTTTCTTCCGCTCTCCACTCGTCGTGTTACGAGCACCCAAGCAGCGCTCTTCAAAAGGGCTATCATCATGTTCATGTGTTAAGCATCTGACATGCACAGTCAAGATAAATATTCATTCTCACAAGGAGTAACTGGAAGCATGGGCAGTTGGTCTTCAGATAGTTACTGCGAACGCGCGGGAGTAACGGTCAAGAAATTGGTGGGAGTAAGGGCTTCTTCGCAGGAAGTAACTGGAGGGAGTAACTCTTCATTTCCCGACAGAGGAACTGAAACAAGAGTAACAGTGTGTCCCTCAGCAGTTCATCCTTTCCTAGGAGCAATGGGAGTGACAATATCATTTCTTCCTCAAAGGAAGAACACCTATATCATCGTTACTCTCTTTGGCTAGGAGTGTGTGACAGCACAGCGCAAGTCTCGACCAGTTGTCTCGGGGGAACTATCTTGTAAATCATTTAGCATTGGTACTGTCTGAGGATACACCATGTCCACCATTCTTCATGACAGGCCTGCAGCTGGGAATTGATGATGTTCCACGCTGCTCAAGACACCACTTCAGAAAACTAAATTCTATTGAAACGGGCGTGGGAGCGAGCAACCAAGCGTTTCCTATCTTATCGCAGATGAGAATAGAAGAAGATAAAAAAGCACATACACCAGAATGTCCTCGTCGCCATAGATTGCATTAGGAAATGAGGTTTCAGTGCCCTCGCAGCTACAGCCTATGCCTTACCACACTTCAAAAATCTGCTACCTATTAGGTAGAGCACTCCACTACGGCGTCTCTCATAATCCTATGGTGGTTTAGGAACGTTAAACTCCACATATATCAATCAAGTAGAACACCAACATGTACTGGTGCTGGGCCGTCAATGCCGGCAGCAAGTCGATAACTGTTTGGTCCTGGCTAAGCAAGCAGAAACTTCATGCCTACTACCCATAGGTAACATAAACATTATAGTGGTCACTGTATCCATAAACGGCTGCGCTACACAGCTTCACGCCGGCCATAAGATTGCGACACATAGCTCACTGCTTCAAGGTAACACGCATACTATCGTTATCTACTAAAGTACTTTTTTCTAGTGCATTATACGCCTACGTGTCTTCGCGACTCCGATTGTGGTTTTCTTATGTGTATTTGTCGCCTTGCGTGCGCATTCTCGGACACAATCAGGCATGAATTGGATGCGAGAGACGTGAACATGGCGTTGACGCGATGGCAACGCTGTCAAGCTCTGTGTTCATGAGTGTTTAAGGTAATGAAGAAGTAGGAAAGGCGCATGGAGAGGTGATAAATAATGTGCGATAACGTGCCCGACGTGCGTCGTTGTCTTCGCTTGTTTCGTCTGCCTCTCCGCTTGGCTACTGCTAAATATGAACTCGATCATTACTTTTAAAGTGCGTATTGCATTCATCATTGAAGCCTTAATATAACAATTCTCGTATTCAGTGATACATTTTTGTAGTCTTAATTTTGCGTATTATTTTCGTCCATTGCTTCACACACAAAAAAAGAACTGTTTGTAATGATGCGCAGCACAAAAAGGAATAATCATTCTTTTTTTGATAAAAAGTGAGTCACCGCTCACGTTGTTAGATCTTCTTTGCACTGGTAACTGCATTCGAATTCAGCTCATGTGTGACATAGGATAAAATGTGCAGTTACACTTAGTATCGTTATCTGCAGTATTCGCATATTGCTTAAAGCTTCCGCGAGCGTCATAACAGAGAAGTGATTCTTGAAAAAATGTGAGAAGTGATTCTTGAAAAAAGCCAGGGCATAATCCTTGAGTTAACAGTCCTGTCTCGTTTACAGCTTGCATGGTACATAATATTGTTTTGTTTTCGCTGTGGCAACTGCTTGCGATTGTTTTTTGCGTATGAAAGACCTGAACAGCCAAGGAGAAAGTTTGTTTTAAGGAGGCAAAAAAAACGTGTCGATGTTTTTTTTTTCTTTTATTCTTTCGGTCTGTGCCGACGTTAAGAGCGGCGGCAACTACTGCCATGTTTCGTTATGCACTGTTAGTGCACTTTTGTGCTTTTATTGCGGGTACTCTTTTAATGTTGCCTCTGTGGTTATTTATTGTGTGCAATTAATACTGATGATACGGTAGCTGTAGTTCCGCATCTACTTACTAAAAATATCACTTGTATATAAATTTTTCGCTCCCCTAATGATTTTCACGCTTTATTTAAAATGTGTGCACAGACACAAAATGGCATTGTGTGCTTGCTGCCCAGGCGGTGTAACAATGTTGTCTTGGCCATATAACTTTCCTAATCGCGAAAAAATAGCCTTTGAGGCATCCTTTTCAGCGGTGTCTCATCTCTGAGGTTGTGAAGGTTCCCAACGGCCAATTGGAGCGCTGCTAACCCAAATGAGCCACCGGCACCTATAGGAGTGACCTCTCTTAACAATACATATTACTCTATGTAGAAGCTGAGCCACAGTTTTGCTGCTTTTTTTTTCAGATTTCACATGCGTCAATTATGTTTGACTGTTTCATGTCTTGTGTAGACCTTTTCAATTGTTAGTACAAATAACGTTTAATAGTCATTGATGCCTGATTTTTCTTACATTTATTAGCACAGCCTAATAAACTCTTGGTTCGCGTCAGATAACTCGGAGGCATCGAGGAAGCTCATGCCCAGGAATTTTTTTTATATGTCCAGAAACTTTGTCCTTTGCATAAAGTTACTGCTCCTTAGAATGAATTCTCAATTGCCAGTTTTAGGAGCAGTTTTGTAGCGTCTAGTACGCTGTAGCGCATTAATCCAACACCACAAAAAGTATAATTTCTATTCTTGTCTGCCTTGCTAATATGGTAAGTACCAGTTGTCAGTATGCGTACGTACAGCATAGTGTATGAGTCATAAATCTCTATCAGCCTGTCGGACTTCATATAATGAATGCAGCAATGACACTGCTGCATGCATAAAACAATTTAGTCACCAGAAAAAATCACCTCGTGCATACTGACATCACAATTAGATAGTAGAATTCCTTCACTTGCATTGAAAGTTGTAAAAGAAAGAAGTGTGAATTGAGGGGCTTTTTTTCTTTGTTAACATTGTTAGTGTTTCTTTAGTATTTCCTAATAATGAAGTTTAGAAGAGCGATATAAGTGTCTATGTTATGAAAAATGTCACGTTATTATTACATTTATTTCCAGTTCTCCATTATTCTGATACGAGTACCCTGCCCAAGAAATCACCTATATATTGCTGCTTGGTTTACAACAATGAAGTGTCTCACAATAGGAGGCGCCTGTTTAGCGCCGCTACTGATTGCAGAGTTTTCTAGACTGCCACCTGCGGTTAAAAGAGCAGCAAGACAGAGTAAGTGTATGTCAAGTGGCCAGAACTAATA
This sequence comes from Rhipicephalus microplus, assembly GCF_043290135.1. Taxonomy (NCBI): domain Eukaryota; kingdom Metazoa; phylum Arthropoda; class Arachnida; order Ixodida; family Ixodidae; genus Rhipicephalus; species Rhipicephalus microplus. The sequence goes on along the minus strand of NC_134707.1, from coordinate 72,317,414 downwards.
ATCCTATTTTTATATATAATATTGTTTTGAACAGCCTTCAAATACAAATTAGTGGCTTGCGTTTTAGAGCTTTCATAACAGCCAACTCACGAGGTTTCCCCATGCAATTAGGAGAGGTGATCTAGGTGAAGATGTTCTAAGTAGTCTTCACGTATGCAAAAAATGGCTTTGAATATTGCAAGCATTTTGGGCTGAATTTGTAGCACTCTTTAGATGCACAATATATCAGTAGCTAGAATGCGTAAAGTTGTATTAATATAAAAAACAGTACTCTGGTAATTGAGATCATCAATCTTGAAGTAAAGCTGGTACTCTAGGGTTGTTTTTGCAATTTTGCGAAGAAAACTTACAGCCAGCTTTGACCAGGGTGCTCCTCCACTTTACACTGTGACTTGAGTACGTGTTTTACGCAGGAAAAGAGTTTTGACGCGGCATTTGTGGACTGTATAAAATGACTTGCTACCCGCACAGTCAATACGTTGAGGCAAGTGCCGCATGGCTAAAGTTTCCTCCGTGAAGTGAAGCTCACCTAGGAATTCCAAAGGCGATTACGGCGGGGTTCGATGACGTAATCACGTTCTCCTCTTGTATAGATGAATTTTGAGAGTCCACCAAATTTTACATAAGCAATACGTGATTTCATTTGTGCTGGCTGATCACCTGCACTTTTGGGCTCTTAGTTACCAGTCCGACAACTTCAGTCTATGTATTTTTTCATGAACCGTGCTTTTGGTGTTGCGTGAAACGACTTTTGACAGCTTCAGTGGCTGTGTTGGCAAGTCGAAATAAAGACACTATCAAATGTGAAAATTGGCTACGTCCTGTCCCAGCGAAGCACCATGTTTGGATGTATTAGTTATTCTCTATATCGTTTAGAGCAAGTTCACGAAGGCGGTGGGCGTCGAATGAAAGAGGAATATGAGTGAAAAGACGTGCGACGATTTGAATGAACTTCACGCTAGTGGGCTTGATAGAATGCGATACTGATTCCCTGAGCACCAGAGCGCTACTTTCAAGTTGTGAGTTTGAAACAATTACACTGCAATCAAATGGCCATGCCAATAAAGGGCTGCATTCCGCTATGCTAAGGGCTGACGCCACTGACGTCATGAGCGTCGAGAAAGAAAGAAATGGCACCGCAAGCAGCTGATAAATCCAGTGGGTGTGACAGGAATGGTGAAACGAACCATGCGCACATCTTTCCTCAAATAGCAACTCTGTCGTGATGGTCTAGTGACTGAGATACTCGGTTGCTGACCCTCAGGTGGCAGGATCGAATCTCGGCTGCAGCGGCTGCATTTTAGAGGGAGGCAAAAATGCTGAAGGCTTATGTACTCAGATATTAGGTGCAAGTTGAAAAAACGCAGGTGGTTGATATTTCTGGAGCCCTCCACTACGGAGTCTCTCATAATTATATGGTGGTTTTCGGACGTAAAGCCCACATATGAATGAATGTCTGAACTAGAAGGCCCGAACATTCTTCTTCAGGTCATCAACAGACTCGCATAGATATTTCTGTTGACTGAAGGGGCCTGACTTCAGATTTTCAATTCATCAACGAGTATATTAGCAAGCAGTGTACGCACTCGGACACTTGTTAAGTCTTGAGGTTGAAGCACTTAGCGTCCGAGCGCTGCGTAGTGTTAGGGCACGGTGTTTCATTTACAATTGATTGCTTGTGCGCAATGCTTTTCAGTGGGATTCTACAGGTTCAATTGAAAAATCTGTATTGATAACAGGCGTACAGTGACGTGGCGTAACCATTACGCCTAGCCTTGTATGGCCTTAGAGGACATACAAGACTAGGCGTTATGGTTACGCCATTGTCTCTCCCACAACAGATGTAAGAACAGCTGTATCTGAATAAACAACAATGTTTTAAGCTTCGAATATTTCTCCGAGTATCTTTTTTGTCATTGTGCAGATAAAAAGCAAAAACCTCAGACCAGTGGAACAAAATTAGACTTTCAAAAAAGAGGCTTTATGCATGCATCTGTTGGTTCGGGAGAAATCGTTCCATTTATTCTACTTATGCGAAATCTCATACGCACATCGGCTTTTCCCCAACGTTGCATTGCGAGGCCGAATAAAGACCCCATTTTTGGGGTGGCAGAAGGAATTCCACCAGTTTTCAGGTCAATACCTCTACTCATGGCAGTTGGAAGACAAAAGACAGCTCATTTCCGAGTCTAACCATGAGGTACGGAGAAGGTTCATGAACAAAAGAGAAGTTTAATGTCTTCATAGAGACTATATCAATTAGGGCTACCAATATGCGTGTCACACTTCGGCAAGATAATGTCAATTTGGTAAAAGCCTATATCAGCTGTAGGAAGTCCCTCATCTGCAAGCCTCAGTTCCTCTTGGCAGTTACAGTGCTCATGCAGTTGATTTCTTTTCATTAGTAGCGTAGTCAGTAGCGTTGTCAGTGCGGCTTCGTTTTCCTGGCATTGCGGTTGCGTTTTCCGGGTCAGTGTGGTTGCATTTTCCTCCACTATGGCTTCCTTCATCATCATATGGTAGTTTCAGCACGTTGAACCCTCCCAATTGTTACCCCTTTCTTGAAAGTCTTAACGTGTCAATTTTCTCACATGCGCATCGGTAACTACGTGCTTCTTGGGGTTGACCTTGTCGGCCGCCACATGAATAACTTCCTGTTTTGTCTCACTGCTGCTGCTTCATGAGCACGCCAAGTGCGCCAAGAGCTCTCCACCGAGCAGTGTCCTGTGGAGAGCTCGAATAGCCATCTTATAATGGTGTCACGAGTGGAAGTTTCAATGCTTCTTCCGCGAAATTTTTCAATAGCTTTTTAAGGAAGAGTACTTAATTGGTTTATCTGCAGCATATGTCTTGGAGTTACGTCGAGTGATAATACGTTGTTTTTGAGCCCTACAAAGCAATTTAAAATTCTGAACAAATGAATAATCATGTTTTTTAATAAGTAGTCAGAGGAAAGAAGTCTAAACGTAACCTACGAAGGTGTAATTGGAGTTTGAAGTTTATGGTCGCATGACATATGTCATCCAGATAGGTTACAGCTTGTTATTTATTACGTATTCCTATGGTGACTTGTTTTACAGGTAAACAATCAGGATGAAGATTTTCGATCAATGCATCGTACTGACGCTGTCCTTGTTATTCCTCATTTTCACGTTGACACCTACTTGTGTGCATGCTCAAATGGGTAAGCAGTTTCTCCATTCCTCTCCACAGCATAACCCTAATATTAGCCTGATAAGTGCAGCGAGTTGGACGGGTTGGTAAAGATGCATAACTTCGAAATATTAGTGCCGAAAAATACGAAGACAAAAGAAAAATACGTAGAAAACATGAGCGCCAACTTCAAACCACGTTTATTTGGGAAACACACATGTTTATATACCAACTCAAATCACTGGAATCTCACGCCTTCCTCTCTTGCAAATAAAGTAATATCAGACATCATACAAAAACAAGAAATGTAAGGTCAGCAACTTAACAGGATAACGCGCACACGTGACTGGAACAGTGAAAACATTTACAAAACAACGTACAAAAATATCTTACAAAACCCCCAAAACACCCTAAGAATGATAACTGAGACATCCAATCTGCAAGCATATCCTGGTGAAACTAAGAAAACATGTTAGTAAGGAACGAAATATCCGCATCTTGACGAAGTATATGTGGTTGACTCAAGCATTTAGAGCGAAGTTTTTGGATGACGCAGGGCAAGCGTCAGTTATTTCACGGATTACTTGCTCCTTGTGATGAAGTAGCACCGTTGTTCGTTCAAATGGTGAGATGCAGCCACACTGATGGCAATGCATTGCCAAAAGGGACAAAGACGTACCTTTCATTGAGCTGTGGTGCTCGCGTAGGCGTATATTAGGAAATTTCTGAGTTTGGCCCACGTAAACGTGTCAGCACTGAAGCAAGGGGGTCTTTTATACTAACCCTTTTACGCCGGACACGAAACAAATGACATGTCTCGTGATACACTCATCATTCCCGCTGTTTTTTTTTACTCTAACGGCACTGCAGCCTTCGGCGAATTTCCTTCAGCTTAGTTTGGCTGCAAACAGCACATTCAGACCAAAACGTGCCACTACTTTTTCGAACCGGTGCGGCACTCCGTCAATGTAGGGGATTACGAAGAAAGGCCTGCTTCCTTCACATTTTTTCCGTAAGCGCCAGCTCACCACCTTTGTACGGTCTTGAGCAACCTTTTGCTAACAGCGGCTAGAACAGCATCCGGGTACCCTGCCCGTCGCAACTTCACTGCTTGTTCACATATGTTTTGGCTCATATGGTGCGGTCAAAACTTGCATATTTCAGACCAGATACAGGAGCTGGCTATCCTGTTTTTTACAAGTCCAGAGTGACCATACTGGTAGTCAAGCAAACCTTTATGTGATCTTGGTTTGTATCACACATATATCTATCAGGACTAAATGCTAACTGGAGGTTTACAAAGTGCAAATCATCGTTCTAGGCTGCCTCACACGTGGAGGTCAAACCTTGCCATTGCTCCCTGAAATCCTTTAATGAATCAATCATACTTCTGATGAAATCACGCCTCTCAACGAAAACCAAGTAATTATCCACATAACTGAACACTTTAACGGCCAGATCAAAAAGGTTATTGTGAATAGCCCTGCCCACCTTCGCTAAAAGTATCGTACTCAGACTAGGCGTGACACAAGAACCAATACATACACCAAATGTTTGAGCAAAAACTTTCCCTTTCCACGTGATGAACGTCGCTTTGAAGAACACTTCACTACTTCGAGGAACCCCTCAACCAACACAATTGAACGAGTGGTGAATACATGTTCATTCCCTGATTACAAATACACTCCTTGACAATATGCAGAAGAAGGGCTTGGGGTAACGAGTAGTAAAGATCTTCAATGTCGAGGCTAAATTTCTTGAGCCTTCTGAGTCATTGTGCCTCAAAAATTTAAGAGCATGTCGGAAGTGGGTACTTGAAAAGGATCAACAACAAACCGAGATTCCAGGTTGTTTTGTAGATACCGGGAAGTGTTCCTTTCAGGAAAGATGGTACGGAAGGGAATGGTGGGCTTATGGGCCTTAGCAGTAAAAACAACATCTAGAAAATGGTCCATTTTCTTTTTTACCCTACTACGCAGTTTGTCTAAACATGGGCTTTTGAGCTGCTTGCTTCATAACTTTGTAAGGGTTTTGCGACACCTTGTGAAACTTCTTCGCAATAGCCGCGTTTTTTTTTCACAAAAAACATTCCTCTCTTAGCTTCCTCTTGAAAGCTCCTCTTGAAGTAGAGCCACCAAGCCTGCAGATATATGCACCACTCATGATAGGCAACACATTATCACAATCTACTGCTACTGTGTGGAAGTGAGATGGCTGGAGGATGGCAAGTATGTATTTGCCGTTGTGTATTTGTTCCGCGGAAATCATAGGAATATTTGCCACTGAGTAAGAATGTAGACTAAAATAGGAATGGGCCTACGATGTCAATGATCTGTGTCAATAACGTCTGAAAGGAAGGGACGTGGAAGCTAAGAAACGCATTCAGCCAGCGTACGTCTGTTTAGTAAGTTGATATAATGTCCACACGAATTATTTTAGAATCAAAATAGCTTTTGCTCTGGGCTCCGTTCATTCTTCCCTGGTGCGTCTACTCTCCCGCTGCGCAAATGCATCTATCCTCCTCTTTCTTTTATTCTAAGTTCCTTTCTCTCTCCCGGGTCAGCGCTGAAGACAAGCGAAAAGCTTTCCCCGTACGAACGCTCACTACTCGACCACGGATCCCCAGGCTTGCGGTATTTCACGTTTTTTGGGATAAAGCGTGTCTGTTCTGGTTAGCACGGTATCACGTTATATGTCTTTGGCATGTGCGTTCAAGGACCAGCAGTTTAGCAGTGCTATGGCCAGGGTCACTGGCTAAGTTCCCAGCAGTGGTTACCGGCATCAAGCGATGATCACCTGCAGGGCTAGTCGGGTAAAGGTACTGAGTGGAGGTGTACCTGTTTAGGGTGATGTAGACGACATCCGGTGGGGGCTATTCACCACGTCTGCGCTGCTTTGTACCCACACAACAGCCCTTTCTGTATGAGGTGATGTATTTTTTATAGCAACACGTCTTCAAGTTCAAAACATACCTTAGTTTGTATCAGCCAAGGTGGTCTGGGGAGAGAGCACGGCAGCATTTGTGCCCGGTCCGACGTCGGCAACGCACAGACTTTGGTTACGGGCGGCACGCATAAGAGCTTTCATTAGCCAGTAATGAAGCCGTCATTTTCTTATTCAAAATGCCTTACATGACTATTAAAGGGCATTGAGTAAGAGCGCATTAGTAAATAGATTGCAAATCAATATAGACAAAGTGTAAAATGAACAAACAAAACAAGCAAATGAAAAATAGCAAGGTGAACAAAAGTCTACAATAGAACAACGCAACGAAATTAGGTTATCACAAAGAGATTCGCGTTCGTAGATGTATACGATGTGATGTGGAAAGCTGTTCCAATGTGCTATGGCTCGAGGTAATTGAGATGAGTTGAAGGCAATGGTGATGAGAATCGACAACAAACACATCCGTCACGTGTGAATCTTCATGCTAGCAGGATCATTGCAAAAGAGGACCTTATAGATTTGAGGTCACGAGTAAAGTCATGGGAACTTTCATCAGCGCGTTCATCGATGCTGCTCAACAACCAGAAGCTGCCTCGTTTAGATTTTGTTCAGAGATGGCGTCACTAGATTGGAATAAAAAATGATGTGGCCATGTAAAAACAGCTAAGATGCGGGTAGATACGATTACTCACGCGTTCCGACAAACATTGCGGCTGTGACCGTAACGCAAAACCTCGTCTTTGTAAATTAGGATGCGGCTGCGAAGTTTCCGCCATCACAATACGTTGCTTGGCTAAAATGCCTTAAACGCAGCGAAGTTACATGTAGATAGATACTAGTGTTGAAAAAATGATGTGGTACGAAGGTAATGGAGGTGAAGTTCTAATGAGGCTTCATGAAATTTCCTACTCGTCAAAATTGCCCTGACTAAAGAGCGAGATGGTGATTTACAGAACCTTGATGATGTAAAGCCTGTTTATGGTGGTCAAACTTCCTATGAAGACGAAAATGCTTCAGGCTAATGTACTTAGATTATGGTGCATGTCCAATTCAGGAGCTCTCCTCTACGGTGTTCATCATAATGATGTCATAGTGTTGGCACGTGAAACGCGAAGAATTATTATTGCGAGGTAAATTTTGAAAATAAAGTTGTCATTGTGGCGCTGCTTCAGCACCACGATGAGTAATACAGATCGTGTAGCCATCTCCAGTGCCAAATAGTAAAATCTCGTGGAGTGGTAACATTACGCCGTACTTGAAAAACGTTACCTTGTGTACTGAAGGTAATTAGGGTGGCTTCCTCGCAGGGGCGTCTGCGCAAGCAGGCGTTTGGTGTGTAGCGACACCACGGACCCGAGCTAACGGGGGAGGTTTTGACCCCCTCCCACGCCTACCGTGCGTAGGTTTGCCATGTCCGGGGAAAAGGGGATCCGGGGGTTGAGCCAATGCTGGGTGATTGGACCTGTAAAGCCCCCCAGTGGTGGCAACACACACCTTTGGCCCCGGCTTCACGTTGACGGCACCCTCGGATTGACCCACCCGGGGGGAATCGGCAATCGCCTTTTCCTGTCTCCACCTCACATAATCGTCTTTTCTCTTACTTTAAATCTTTCCTGTCCTCTACTCACTTCCATTGACTTCCGTGTTTCCTGGCGGCAAGGGTTAACCATGTGTGACTAGCCTACCTTGGATACACCATATTCGGTTATAGTGGTGGCGTACAGCTGGCGTCTGCAGGGCCTGTACTTACAGACCCTGCAACGTCCCCTTGTAGGACTCCATGGTGGCTGGCTGGCGCCACTGCCGAAAATAAACATTTACGTATGGCTAGTTCCTTCCCCCACTTCCTGATTGCCCTCAGAAAAGAGGGCGCACCGATGAAGTCTTCCAGTTTTTTGGTCACCAGAAAGTATTTTTTTCCCTGATTCAACGTTATTCACGCTGACACACCCGGCAAATCAGTGCGAACGGTTTCACCTTTTACAGTTTAAAAGTCTTTTACGGAAATCTTTGGCCCAGGTTATAAAGCATCGAGAATGGCAAGTGGTGACCTCCTGTTGGAGCTCCATGACTAGAAACAGTATGAGAGACTGCCTAATTTAGTGAAATTTGGAGATAACAAATTGATAGTAACCCCACACCGAACCATGAACACCACCCGTGGCGTTATTTAAGATGATGACCTGTTAGGACTGACGGAGGCTGAACTTCTGGGGGGGTTTTAGCGAACAGAATGTCGTTAACGTGAAACGAATTAGGATGAGGCGTGATGGCAAAGAAGTCCAGACTAAGCACCTGATACTTTCAATTCAAGTGTACTGCCCGACTCCGTTGAGGCTGGGTACATCAAGCTTCGAGTGAGGCCATATGTACCGAACCCTCTCCGATGTTTCAAATGCCAGCGGTTCGGCCACAGTTCACAGAACTGCCGAGGCCGCCTAACTTGTGCGAAATGCAGTGCTGAAGAACACACATCTGATACCTGTGAAAACTCTCTTCACTGTGCGAACTGTAAGGTGGAGTATGCCGCATACTCACGGTCATGCCCATGCTGGAAAAAAGGAAAGGAAGTTGTCACAATTAAAGTAAAACAAAACATTTCATTTAGGAAGGCACGAAGGCAGGTGTCCTACCTACCAGAAACCAGCTTTGCCGAACTGGTGCGTCAGGGGGCAGTGCCACGACGACCCCCGGCGGCTGTCTGGCACACGCGTAGCGAGTCGGTGGTCATGCCATTCGCCCCCTCAGCGGTTGCAGCCAGTGATGGTCCTCCATCCAAGAAAGACCCACCAACCTTCGGGCTGGGGGCCACGAAGGTCTCGTCTTTTGAGGTGAGGCACTCAAAACAAACGCAGCGCTCGCAAGAGCGCGTGTCCAACGCCTCGCAAAAGGCAATGGACACAACACTGAGCGTGAGGGCGCAGCCAGCGCCTAAGGATCGGCGCGACTCTGTCAACTGATTCAAAAAAGAAAAATCTCGTGTCGCGGCCTCTGGAAATGTCCATGAGCTAACTTTCCATCCTTCAGCTTACAGCAGAAAACACATCTAAAATGGACACCCAGATCATACAGTGGAATGTGAGAGGACTTCTTCATAACCTCGATAATATTAGAGAACCTCCTAATAAACACACTCCAAAGGTGCTTTGTGTTCAGGAAACACATCTCAAGTCCACACAAACAAACGTTCTACAGCAATATGCCATCTTCCGCAAAGACCGTGACGACGCTGCCACTTCGTCGGGCGGTGTCACTATAAAAGTTGATAAAGGTGTTGCCTGTAAGCAATTAATCCTCCGAACTTCTCTTGAGGCAGTTGCTGTCCAAGCAGTGCTGTTCGGGAAGCTACTAACAATTACCTCTATATACATTCCTCCGTGCTATCAACTTTCGAAGACACAACTTCAAAGCTTCTTTGAAGAACTTCATCCGCCATATATAGTCGTTGGTGAAATAAACCCACGTAATCCCCTATGGGGCGACTGCCGTTTAGATTCGCGAGGACGCCCAATAGAACACTGTTTTCGTCATGTGCATGTCTAATAAACAAAAAAGAACCAACATATTATAGCACTACACACAACACACACTCTTCTATAGACCTGAGTATTGTCTCGAGTAAATTACTTCCATATCTGGAGTGGTTCCTTCTCAAGGATCCCCTTTGGGAGTTACCACTTCCCGATTATGTTGAAGTTAACAAAAAAAGATAAATGCTCGCCTGACTTTCTTCATTAGAACACCAAGTTAGCCAACTAGGAACTGTTTCGAAAAATTACATTTTCAGACGGAAATGACATTGCTGATTTTAATATAGACGATGCTGTAGCATACCTTACAGGTTTTATTATTGACGCTGCAGCGACATGTAATAAGCAAACTAACGGAATGACTAATAGGCGTCGCATCCCATGGTGGAACGACGATTGTCGGAAAGCGCGCAATACACAAAATAAAGCTTGGAGACTACACAGAAATTACTCAACGGCTGAAAATCTCGTCAATTTCAAACAGGTTAAGTCCCAAGCCCGAAGAACGCGTCGTCTTGCAAAGAAAGGAAGTTGGAATAGGTACATTTCCCGTATAAATTCTTACGCCGACGAAACGATGGTGTGGAATAGGGTAAACAAGTTAATGGACCGGGAGTCGCACCTCATACCCTTGGTAAATAGACGAGGGGAGAGCCTGGAGGAGCATGCGGACTGCCTAGCTGAACACTTTGAATATGTCTCAAGCGCATCACACGACACAGAAACGTTCTTAAGATTCAAAAAACGCTAAGAGCGGCAACCCCTTAAATGTAAACGTCCATCCAGGGAGACTTACAACTGCCCATTTTCATTTGCTGAACTTAAGGCATCTCTTGCGTACTGCAAAAACTCGGCGCTAGGTGGCGATCTTATACTGTACGAAATGATCAAGTACCTTCACCCCGAAGCACTAAAAACGCTCCTAACCCTCTTCAATACCATGTGGGAAGTTGGGTATATTATATTGTCATGGAAAGAAGGGATAGTCATCCTGGTACTTAAACAAGGCAAAGACCCGCCGTTGGTCGCCAGCTACAGGCCAATAGCGTTAACAAGCTGTTTATGCAAACTATATGAGAAAATCTTAAACCGACGCTTCATCCATTTTCTAGAAAGTAACAGTATACTAGATCCCCTTCATTGTGGTTTCAGAGAGGGGAGGTCGACAATAGACCACCTTGTTCGCATAGAGACATACATCAGAGATGCATTTATTCATAGGCAGTTTGTACTTTCGGTATTCTTAGATTGAAAGAAAGCGTACAATACCACATGGCAACTCGGGATTCTAAGCGATCTTGCTGCCATGGGCATCCATTGGAACATGTGAAACACAATCGAAAGCTATCTGACTTATCGAACCTTTCGCGTAAAGTGGGAAATGCTCTCTCTAAATCAATTACCCACGAAACTTGTGTTCCGCAAGCGGGCGTGCTTAGTTGCACACTCTTCCTTGTAAAAATGAACTCTCTACAGTCAGTAATTCCAAGCGCGATGTTTTATTCCGTGTATGTAGACGATGTGCAGATGAGTTTCAAATCATGCAATATATCCATCTGCGAACGACAGGTGCAGCTTGGAATGAATGAATTCTCTAATTGGGCGGATGAGAATGGTTGTAAAATAAACACCCAGAAAAGTACCTGCGTACTCTTCTCTAACAAACGAGGTGTAATGCCACTAACAAATACTGCGATCAAGGGAGACCAACTCTCTGTGAGCAGCGAGCATAAATTCCTGGGAACCACTTTAGATTCTAAGCTCACGTTTATTTCCCATATAAGTATGTAAAAATGAAATGTCTGAAAGCGATGAACCTCCTAAAGTTGCTATCACGTACAACATGGGGTAGTGATCGGAAGTGTCTCTTGAACTTGTACAAAAACCTTGTCTGGTCGTGCCTTGATTACGCCTCTATAATTTATCGTTCCGCAACGCCAAGTGCTTTGAAAATCTTAGACCCTCTTCACCATCTGGGTATCCGACTTGCAACCGGTGCTTTCAGGACAAGTCCAATCCAGAGTCTCTATGTAGATTCGAATCAGTGGTAACTTCACCTGCAGTGATCCTATAGCAGTTTCATTTGTTTTATAAAGGTACGCGCAAACATAAAGCATCCTTCTTATTCAGCAATAAAGGATATGACCGCTGCCACCTTATTCCATAATCGACCAGCAGCGAGATAGCCGTTCTCTTTGCGTGTGAGAAACTTAAGTGAGGAAATGGGGGTTCCGCTGCTGGAACTTTGTCCTATGCCCACAGCAAAACATTTACCGCCGTGGCAGTGGGAGCTTATACATTGTGACACCTCATTTGCTGATATTACTAAGCACGCACCAGAAGCACATATTAAAATGCATTTTCAACAGCTCTAGTCCTACAACTCATGCGTAGAGTTTTATACTGACGCTTCTAAGTCGCATGCAGGGGTGGCTTATGCAGCCGTCGGACCATCCTTTTCGGAATCCGGTGTACTGCACCCAGAAACAAGTTTATTTACGGCTGAGAGTTATGCACCATTGTCGGCTGTCAAGCATATACGAAAATCAAACATACAATAATCAATTACATTCACAGACTCGTTAAGCGTCATAAATGCATTAAGATCCCTCTTCAGATTCAGAAATCTGGTAATAATTGAACTGTATTCCGTGCTGTGTACAGCGTATATGTCTAACCAGCATGTTGCTATTTGCTGGGTACCTGGTCATAGAAGCATCGAGGGCATTGTGTTAGCTGACGAAATGGCCACGTCCATTATAATGCGCGCTATTAACCCTGCCGCTACTGTCCCTGCAACGTATCTGAAACCCTTCCTGCTCAAGAAACTGCGAAGCCACTGGCAACACTTGTGGGACACAAAAATAAATAATAAGCTCCACTTGATTAAGCCGCGGTGGAGTTACTGGCCCTCCGCTACAAGAACACGGTGAACTGATGTCCTATTCTGTCGCCTCAGAATAGAACACACTTATGGTACCCATAGCTTTATGCTGACTGGCTATGAACCTCCTACTTGTAGTAGATGTGGCGACAAGCTAACGGTCCTCCACGCCCTCTAGAAGTGTCCGGAAGCTGAAATAGAGAGAAAGAAATATTTTGCTTTAGCATACCGCTATCATCTTCGTCTACATCCTACTATGTTTCTCCGCAAAGAGCCAATTTTCGACGCAAAATCAGTCCTTGGCTTTCAAAAGATGTAGTATTGAATGTTTTTAGCCCAACAAGTTCATAGCACATCCTCTGTCTAGAGGACGCCGCTGTGATAGCAGCTTTCAATGAGCCCAGGCCTCCATGCTCTTGTTTTAAGGGCTCTGCCGAGGCACTGGTGTTCCACGCCAAGTTTTTATTTTATATACGTATCATTTTTAAAGCATTTTATGTCTCCTTCGCACACATCATTTGTCATTGCCATAATTTTACTATATGTATATTTTACGCACCTACAGCGACTGTTTTTAGGCCCATTGACAGCCACATCACATCTGTTTTATCCATACTGAATATCGCACAGTTCATTATCATCAATCTGGCGCTCTTTGGCCACATCTGGCCCTTTCGCCAATAAACTCCACTAATAATCATCAATCAATTAGGGTGGCTACTGTCACGCCATAGACACGCCACGTTTAACTTTTGTTATTTAACCTTGCCAGGCTCGGGCATATGTTCGTTTTCAACATAAAATTGTGAAACTGTAAAGGTGCAGAGCGCTCGGATGGTGTGTTCAACAGTAGCTAGGATAGCAAATTTTCGCCAAATGTGGCAGGTCACATCATGAAAGAACTCTTTTGAAAAGCGCTGGCTCAAACAGTTTTTTCTGAAAAGACAATAGTGAATTCAGCAGTGCCAACCAATTTAAACAAACATTTATAGGCTGTGTGCGATATTATAGAAAAAGCACACAAGCTGTTTCTGAATTAAAGCTCTAAACGTTTCGCACGATGCAGGAACGTTCGCGTTTTTATGTTAATTTTTGAACATCGTAGGACAAAAAAAACTGTAGTGCAGGATTCTACTCTGAATCACACTGGTATTTTGTCTCACACATATAAAAATTCTCAATATACTCCAATATAAATTTTTGTCATTTTTACTGTGAATTTGGATATCATGTATTACTGAAAATGCGCAATATTGCTTTCAGTCCGTGGCAAAGCTCCTAAGTCGGGTCCAAGAAGACCACCTGGTCCTGCAAGACCTGGTAGGTATTTGGTTTGTGCTGTGCCTGTCAACACCCTCCGGAAAACAAACTTCTTTAGATGAAGATTTATTAGAAGCGTTAGGCTAAAAAGTGCGAATAATTTTCGTCATACTCTTTACTGCGATATCCTTATGTATGCTACACGCCTTTTTTGTAGTTCACTGATAAAAAGCGCGGGGTACTTACACTTTTAGGTTCTTCTGATACACTTCTAAACGCCCACCTACACTGTAAACACAACTCAACAGTCATAGGCTGTATACTTATCAGCTTTACCTTGGCTTTGTTGGGACACAGGCTCATTCATATTCGCCATCATAGAGATAATGGTCGTTTGCGGTAAAGTCACTTTACAAAGCAGAACTCTTTACCATTAGTATATAGGAATATGCACAATGAAATAAACCTGTCCTTGTAAAATGTCACAGTTTTAGATATTCTTAATGCAACACTCCTGATTCAGCTGAGGTTTTACAATTCGAACAAAAATAACATGCAGGTCACCTTTCAATATTTGCAATTGAGACGCTTTCTTTTTTAAAACAAAACAGTTTTTTATAATCACTGTAAAAGCGTGCTCCCAATGTGGACAGCTGTTAGTTTAAAAACACTGTAAAATACAGATTGCACAATATTTTCACAGAAGAGCTAGCAAGCATTTTTACCATTTTAAATACCTGGGCATCCTCAGTACAAACATTTAATTTTGTACAGCTTATAAATGAGGCAAACCAGCTTCACGGGCACTAAGTAAGCTACAAATCTAAAATTTATCTGCGTGAATTATACAAAGTGTGGCAATTTTAAACAAGGTGATGCTTGCCGGTGGTAAAGAAGGTTAATAATGGTATCTTTGTCAGTCTATAATGAATGAAGTCTCAGATTCCTCGAACTCTATTGAAATATATTTAAGGCACAATAATGTCCTGTATGCACGTATATTTGTGCAACCACATCGAAGAAACTCTGCTTGTTTGCGGGTGGCGTATTTCATAAGATGAGTAGTGTAAACAAGTCTAGAAAACACGTGTGGTAATCCTTGCTCTGAAATGCGTTATGAATATGCCCACCTACATACAAATTACTTATATCACTGCATGAGCTTTAAAAATACGTGTTAGCATTTGCTAAGTAATGCTAAGAATGGTTTCTTAAACGAGTAGGTGGTCTCTAATGTACAGTTGGAAAAGAGCATTCTCGTTACTGTCCCTTCAGTAACCCCTTCGTAAAACTACCCTTCAGTAAAAGCAAACGCATCATTCTCGCCTCTAGATAATGTTCAATCTGTGAGAAATCTCGAAAAGTGCAATGCATATCGGGGCGCTATCCTAATATCTTCTTACGCCATCTACTTTGACGAAGTCTACTGGACCCTGTCTCGTTTTAAATTAAAATAAGCCATGATTTGTCATATAAGGTGTCACAATACACATCATATATGAAAACACTCAGCATAGTGTAACTCTTAGTATGTATAACAAGCCTAACTTTAGATTTTGTTGGAAGACATTTAGTTGAAGAATTTTACAGCGAAAAGTGCATGATATCAGAAGATGGGACACGCAAGGCGCCGTATTTGGGTGCCGCCGCCACTGCCACCACCGGTGACAGTATCAAGTATCGCAAGAAATGAAAAAAACTTAGAAATAAACACAGTAGGGACATCATGGGATACGAGCCCAGGTCCGTTGCTTGCCAGCTTAGTATTCAACCACTGAGCAACACCGATGCTTGAAACTAGTTTCTGAATTGATCTTAAACAAGCTTGATGTCGGAAAAATAGTCCAGTTATTATAAGTAATAAAGTGTTTAGAGCATGAAAGAAACAACTAGGCATCATACAATGTGAATTGCACAATGAGTGGGCCGCTCATTGCTCTAACCTATTAGAAAACTTCTTCTTGATCATCTTTTAACTGTGGTGCATAACCAGTTGAGACATATGTCTTCATCGTCATGAGCCACTGCATAAAACATTGTACAAACTTCCTAGAAATTGTGTAGTGGGTACAACACTTCTACGAAACACAACGAACGATAGCATAGTGAATGTTTGGGTGGCGTTGATAATAATATCAAACCTTTGGTAATGTTTGAGTGAGAAGCAGTGCGAATGTGCCCTGGACTCCCCAGGTTCACGGCAACCAATGTATTATGTTAGGAAGCACGCTTGCCAACACTCGCCTGTCGATTTCGCGTAATTACTGTTCGAACCTTTTTGAAGCTTTACAGATTACCGACTCGAAGAACAGAGTACGCTTTTATCAGTGACACCGACTCCTTCTTTCTCGCTCATCAGGCACAACTTTATACACATCAGATAATTTTTAAGAAGAAACTAGGTATCATAAATGCGGACAATAAACAGTAATTTAAACTAGCTCCTCAACCCGCAATATTAAAAGGGAAAATGACGAAATATTTTGCTGAAACTTCAAGTAGCAATCTATCAGGTTTTTGAACAATAATATAAAAATTCACCTGGTACATGCCAAAACAAATTTTATAATAGCCACAGATGCTTCTGTGAACAATGAAAAGGCAGTCGTAGGAATTGCCTCTGATTACCTCGGGTGGTCTTTCTCAGAGAACTTCCACATTCCCCGCAGGGGCGTCTGCGCAAGCACGCGTTTGGTGTGTAGCGACACCACGAACCCGAGCTGACGGGGGGGTGTTTCGATCTCCTCCCACGCCTAGCCGCGCGTGGCTGAGCCGTGTCCGGAGAAAAAGGGATCCAGGGGGTTGAGCAAACGCTGAGTGCTTGGACCTTTAAGGCCCCCCGGCAGAGGCAACACACCCCTTTGGCCCCTGCTTCACGTAGACGGCTCCCCTGGGCTGATCCACCCAGGGTAAATCGGTAGTCGCCTTTTCCTATCTCTCTCTCCCTACACCTTCGTCTTTATCTCTCAATTTTCGTCTGTCCTGTCTTCTACTTTCTTCCATTTACTTCCAAACTTCCTGGTGCCTAGGGTTAACTCTGTGCAAATAGCCTACATTGGTCTAGGCGCATTGGTTTATAGTTGCATTGTACGGCTGGCGTCTGCAGGTTTCAGCATGCGCAAACTTGTAGCGTCCCCTCGTTGGGCTCCGTGGTGGGTGGCCACCAATGCTTCTGCAGAAAATCAAACACTTATGCATAGAGCTTTTCCTCTGTTAAATGGTCGTACCGCCTTGAAGCGGGTACGCACCAATGACATAATTTTTTTCAACCATCCAACAGAAAGATTTCCTCACTTCCATGTCATTCACTGTGAGAAAACTGCAAAGCAAGCCGCGACCGTATTTTCTTCCGTAATTGCCAGGTGTCTTTCCAAAACTCTCGGGGCTGGATACAAGGTAATCAAAATGGCCAATGGAGACCTCTTCCTCAAAATTCAGGCAAAAAACAATTTGCAAAGCTAGATGGCCTCTCATTTTTCGTTGACGTACCGATCACCATAACACCACAGAGATCAATAAAAATAACTTGCAGAGTAGTATCTGAAAAAGACTTACTTGACCTGACTGAAACTGAACTTTTGGAGGGGAGGAAAAGCAGAAATGTGACTAATGTGCTGAGAGTTATCCTCAGAAGGGATAACAAAGAAACACCAACGAAACACTTAATACTCACTATTGCTTTCAGTAAACTGCCTGAATCTATTTAAACAGGGACCACGAAGACCTCTCTCAGACCGCACATACCGAACCCTCGTCGTTCCTTTCAATGCAGAAGTATGATCATAGCTCTGAAAGCTGTCGTGGTTGCCAGACTCGTGTACAATGTGGAGTCCTGGGCCACGTGTCTGAGAACTGCAAACAACCACCACACTGTGTAAACTGTGAAGGAAACCATGCCACATATTAACGTTCTTGCACATACTGGACAAAACAAAAAGAGATACTTACGTTGAAGGTGAAAGTGAACATTTCATTTAAAGAAGCAAGAAAAAGGGTCTCAACATTCTATAGCCCAAATTATGCTGATGCGCCTCGTCACGGGGCGCCGCCGCACCAGACCCCGTCACTCCTTCATCCCGCGCATAGCGAGCTGGCGGTAGTGGCGCCTTCCCACAAGGCGGCTGTAGTACAGACTACACCGCCTACTCCTGAACAGAGACCGGAGACCCCAGGGTCCTCAGGTCTCAAGGCTTCACCTCACCAAGCGAGGCCCCAAATTCGAACTACCAGCTCACACGTGCGGGCATCCAGTGCCTCTGGGGAGGCAATGGATACATCGGCACCCTTGGTGCCGAAAGAGCAGTGTGGCACCTTGGAGCGCGCCAAGAAACAAAAAAGCAGATAACAGGACCTGGTGACGGCCCTGTTACATTAACTCAAACTCCCTGCCTAAACAGCACTCGCTTTTTGAACACACAGCACTACTTCACATTCACCGTGAACACTCAACTATACAATGGAACGTCAGGGGCGTTCTCAGAAGCCTCGAAATTCAAGAACTTTTACAGGAACACTCACCAAAAGTGCTGTGTGTACAAGAAACACACCTCAATTCAAAACACCAACGTTCTTCGTAAATACGCTATTTTCCGTAAGAAGCGGGATGATGCATTGGCATCATCCATGACACCATTATAGTAAATCAAGGGATTTCATGCACACACAGCTCCAAACGTCCCTGAAAGCAGTGGCTGTTCAACCTGTTCTTTTTAGTAAACTGATCACAATTTGCACTATTTAC
This sequence comes from Rhipicephalus microplus, assembly GCF_043290135.1. Taxonomy (NCBI): domain Eukaryota; kingdom Metazoa; phylum Arthropoda; class Arachnida; order Ixodida; family Ixodidae; genus Rhipicephalus; species Rhipicephalus microplus. The sequence goes on along the minus strand of NC_134707.1, from coordinate 72,298,900 downwards.
ATTCCTCCAAGCTATCAGCTACAAAAACATGACTTAAAATCTTTAATTGATGCACTTCCGGAGCCCTATTTTCCCCTTGGAGACTTTAATGCACATAGCAGGCTACGGAGTGAGTCTCGTTGCGACGCGCGATGTTGACTGAATGAACAGTTCCTTCTCTCATCGAGCGCCTGTCTTCCGAATAAAAATAACCAACCTATTATAATCTCGTCAATAATACCTACTCCTCCATAGACCTAAGCACATTATATCCGTCTCTTGTGTTTCTACTCCAGAGGAAAGTCAACAGTAATCCGTACGAAAGTGACCGCTTCCCCGTAGTTTTGAGCGCAACTACAACTACAGAAACTGAGTGTCCACCACATGTTCCCAAATGGCTAATAAACAGAGCCGACTGAGAACAGTTCTATACCATCGCTCGTATATATAGGAGTGACATATGTTATTTGAGCATTGATGTGCCTGTCAACTACTTCACAGCGTTTTTGATTGATGCTGCAACAAAATGCATCCCACAAACAAATGAACACTCTGGAAAACAGCATGTGCCGTGGTGAAACTCTGAATGCCGAAACGCACGCACACAGCAAAACAGAGCATGGTGGTTGCTTCGAAACTCACCGACAGCCGAAAATCTTGACAGCTTCAAGATAATAAAGGCTCAAGGCAGGAGAACACGTCGGCAGGCCAGAAGAGAAAGCTGCAGACGTTTTTGTCAGGGATCAATTCATACACACAGGAGGCTAAAGTCTGGAACATTGTTGGTAGGGTAACAGGAAGACAAGCACGCTTACTCCAACTCGTAAACACACAGTGTGACATATTAGATCAGGCAAACTTCCTCAATGCACACTTCGAACGGGTGTCCAGGTCGTCACACTATACTGACGCATTCCAAAAATATAAAGCAAGAGAGAAAAGCACAAACTAGAACACAAATGAACAAGATACGAGGCATACAACGTAAGTTTTAGCTTAAGTCAGCTCCAAATATCACTAAACTCCTGCAGTAATTCAGCCCCTGTTGTAACCGTGTGCTGTATAAAATGCTCAAAAACCTACCAATCAAATCGCAAAAAACTTTAATTTGATTGTGCAATGCTATTTGGTTTCTGGCACTTTTCTGCTTCCTGGAAAAAGGCTAATATTATTCCCATTTTGAAAAAGGACAAGGACGCATCTTCAGTTTCGGGTTATAGGCCCATTGCACTTACAAGCTGCTTGTGCAAAGTCTCCGAAAATATGATAAACTGTCGCCTTGTACATTTCCTTGAAACAAACAATTTACTCTACCCATTTCAGTTCGGGTTTTGATATGGTAGATCCACCACAGACCACCTTGTTCGTATCGAGGCACGATCAGAGACGTCGTCCATAAACAATACTTTCTTTCTGTGTTCTTCGATATCGAAAAGGCTTAAGATACAACATGGCGCTTTTGAATACTAAGAGACCTGTCCCCCTTGGCGTGCGCGGAAGAATGTTTAACATAATCGAAAGTTACCTTTCAAACCGGTTATTACGTGTCCGACTGGGCAGCGTTCTTTCCCAAACATCTGTCTAAGAAACATGCAAGCCGCAGGGTGGTGTACTTAGCTGCACACTTTTTCTCGTCAAAATGAATATTTGGCGCATGTCTGTCCTACGCAACATGTTTTATTGTACATATGCCGATGACGTCCAGCTTGGCTTTAGATCTGGCAATCTGGCCATGTGTGAGTGCCAAGTTCAGCTTGGTTTGAACAAAGTCTCCAATTCGGCTGAAGAAAACGGGTTCCAACTGAATGCACAGAAAAGTACGTGTGTCTTGTTCTCCAGGAAAAGAGGCAGTCATGCCGAACCCGATATTTTACTGCATGGTCAAAGTCTTTCCGATAATACCGAACACAAATTTTTTGGCCTAATCTTGGACACCAAGCTAACCTTCATGCTACACATCAGATATCTAAAAAACAAGTGCATAAAAGCTATGCACGTTTTAAAAGTGGTGTCTCGCACTACGTAGGGAGCGACAAGAAGTGTTTAATAAATTTTTATAAAAGCCTCATACATACCCGTATAGACTATAAGGCAATAGCATATCAATATGCGACACCTACTGCCCATTAAATGCTTGACCCTAATCATCATCTAGGCATCCATCACTCCACGGGTGCTTTTCGCACTAGCCCTGTGGAAATCCTGTACGTGGAATCTAACGAATGGTCGCTCCACTTACAGAGATGTTACATGTCTCTTAAATATTTTCTTAATGTATATGCAGACAAGGATCACCCATAACATTCCACAATTAATGAGATGTCAAGCCTTGCTGTGTTTGAGAAACGGCCTTCTATGATACAGCCCTACACACTCCGTGTGAGGGGCCTAGCGAAGAAAACCGGTGTGCAACTTGAACACCATTTGATGGCTCCCACAGTATACCTGCCACCGTAGAAATGGTAGGCAATAGATTTCGACGTGTCTTTCTTGGGGGTTAGAAAGCATGCACCGATTGCACTTATCAAGACATACTTCCTAGAACTACAATAGAAATACACATGTCCTGAGTTTTCGGAGGCCGGCGTTCTGCACTCTGATTCAAGCATTTTCACCGGTGAAGCCTATGCGATACTCGCGGCTGTAAAACACATTAAAAAATAAAACAACAAGAGGCAATATTATATACAGATTCCCCCAGCGTAATAAAAGCTCTGAAAACTCTTAAAAAGCAGCAGAACCCTGTCCTTGTCTCGCTTTATTCGCTCTTATGCACACTCTACTCGTCTAAGCAGCATGTTGTAGTATGCTGGGTGCCAGGACACCACGAAATACAAGGCAATGTTCTGGTGGACTAGCTAGCTGGATCCGCCAACAAAACCACTTCCAATATATCGATACCAGTTTCTGCACTCGACTTGAAAGCTTCTCTAAAACGAAGACTCAGGGGCTACTAGCAGAGCACAAGGGACAAACACGCAGGTAATAAATTGCGTGTCATCAAGCCGCAACTTGGTCACTGGCCGTCAGTATTAAAATCACGCCTAACTGAAGTAATCCTTACAAGGTTAGGAACAGGACATACACACACAACACATTCATTTCTTTTATTTGGGTTCGATCCACCTTTGTGTGATAGATGTGGAGAAGCACTCACCGTACTTCACATTCTAATTCCGTGTAAAGAGTTAGACACGCTGAGAAGACAACACTTTCAGTTACCCTACCGAGAACAGATACCACTCCATCCTGCAATGTTCGTCGGTAGGTAACAACTTTTTACTCAAAAATCATTGTTAGCTTTTTTAAAAGAAATTCATACTTTGCATATCATATGCCCGGGCATTCCGTAGCACGACCTCTCCAGAGAGGTCTCCGCTGTGCTGGCTACACAACAAAGCACTTGCCTCACGGCCCTTGGACGCAAGAATTTGAAAGAGTACGTGAGGCAGCTGTGCTAATGCCATATATGACCACCATCGTTTTTTTTTATTATCACAACTTTTGTCATTTATTAACACCGCACACTGTTCACGGCATGATCAAGATTTTATTTCTTAAATGTTTTTACCCGCCTCAGCGCGAGACATTTTATGGCCTTTAGACAGCTTTTTATCACAATCATTGTCCATATCACAAGTAAGATGAACTGGCACTCTTTGACTATGAAATGGCCCTTGCGCCACAATATACTCAAACATCATCATCATGAGGCTTTCACATTTCACTCTCATGTTTGAAGGCAAGCTAACAGATATTTTTTTTAGCATTCCGAAATCGTCTTGTAATGAAACAAGTGTGATCAGCATAACAGATTTACTTTTGGTGTGTGCAGCTTTTACAACCTCAGAATAATCTCGAGCCCTAGTTGCGTTCCGTACATCAGTACCACCGCAGTTCAAACTCCTAAAATTAGTGTAGGACCCAAGTCACTGCGGGTTAAAATTGATTGAGCTTGCACATTTTTTAGCACGATCATCACTTGATAGATCATTATTTTTAGTATTTCCAGAGTTGAAATTCTTAGCAAGTGTTCGAAATAGAAAGTTTGCTTTACTTTCCGTGATTTTGCAAAATATCACGAAGGAATACATTATCAGCGCCGCAAATTTCTATTGAAACCTCAGCGGAGTCAGTTGAAAAAATTGAAGTTATTATCTTAGGATTCCGCGCCTTCTCCCTTCAAATAATTTCTCTTTACACAGAGCTGCTCTGACGGTATCGCCCTCTGTTCATTCTGCGAACGGTCGGAGGAAGCTATTGAAGATTACCTTGTACCATGTCGTCACTCTGCAGTATTTAGAAAAAGAATACCAGCTATATTGTTTGCGAAGCTAAGTTTAAGTTTAACCACAGAAACTTTTCTAAATTTCGATGCCTCTGTTTTGAGGCATTGCAATAGAAAGTAATTCGTGCGTTGTGTGATTTGATTCAAGCCACAAAATGTAGTTCATCATGATGCCCTCTTTCACAAATGCTAAAAAAATGAGTTGCAAAATATTTTGAAATGCGAATAAATATGAGTCATACATCCAAAATAATCAGGTTTGATCTACTCCGATTTATGCTCGGCTCCAAATATCAGAATAATACAATTATATTATTCATTATTTTTGTTTTTTCGTTTCTCACAGTTTGAGTGTTTATTTTTGTATTGTCTTTTTTCGTGCCATATTTTGAGGGGGTAGGGAGTGGCACTAGTGCAGTAACCGTCCATAGGACACTATACGTTTTTTTTTTTTTGGTCAATGACCCAGAGTGGGTGTATGTCATGGTTTAAAGGCTGCAAAGAAGCAGCTGCTGGCGTACTACAGAAAAATACTTATTATTGACGGCGTAGTGAGTAGTCACTTACCGGCTGCATTTCCGATCGAGGCGGAAACGTTGTAGGCCCGTGTGTTCATATTTGGGTGCACGTTAAAGAACCCCAGGTGATCGAAATTTTCGGTGCCCTCCACTACGGCATCTGTCATAATCATTTGGTGGATTTGGGACGTTAAACCACACATATCAATCAATGAGTACTCACCTAGTGGACTTGTAGCCTTTATCCAAAGAGTGTTTTCAAAATGTTCTGAAAGGCCGCATTTCCATCTTTCGCTGTGACTGCGCTGCGTGTTCCGCGTTGGCTTGTATTTTTTTTTCAGCTGAGCTGACATACCAATTCTCGTGCTTTCAGTATACGCACCAAGTAAGTGACGAGAGCAAGGTGCTTTCCTAAGCGATGACGTGCGGCATGCCACCAAAATCGGTTACAAGATTCCCTAAATAGGTCTGAATCGGGTGTCAGTTTTTCCTGCTAAACCGTTTTGCAGTTGAAAATGCATAGATAATCATAAAACCCTGATACCTGAAAATTTATATTTTCATTATTCCAGCGATCGTTTAAGAAGATTTCTATGCGCCTGCCAGGGTGCCATACTGTGACATTTGTTCTTGCATCAACGCATGGTTTTGACTTGGATCAATCGCAAAAGCCGTCGCAGAGGCCGAGAAAAATCGTCCGAGCTACCATGTTTCAGCGTATTGTCGGTGTCAGTAAATATGCACTGAGCTTTCTTTGACATTCAAAAAATCAATAGATTTATGGACATCATCATGTGATTGAGCCATTGTTGATGTAAAACTGGGTACGAGGAAGGCTAATTGAATGCAGCAATCAAGTGGTACAGTGCTGCAATGACCTGTGTCGCTCACAGCTAAAGATTGTATCTGTATGTTCAGAAATATGAGCCTTCGTTCGCGCAATAGTAATGCTTCTTTTGAACCCTACAAAAAGCACCACGCAAGTCAATATGTACCACATCAAAAATCTTTCAAAAACTATATCAAAGCTTACCTTCTATCCTGTCTTCAAGATTGATAAGTTCTGTATATAGCAGTCATATGTTTCTCTGGTTTCGTTATTTGTAGTGTTATGACTCTTTCTTTATTACTGTACAAGTATGTACTCCATTTACTCTGTACAAAAACAATGTTACGCATGCATTATTAGTGTGTTATATTGTATTTCTTTTTATAGTGTATGCTCTGAATGGTGATTTAGGGTACTTGGGTCCCATCAGGCAGAAGACATCTGCCTTTTGCCCTTGTATCCGAGACATATATTTGTCTGAAATAAAGACAACAACAACAGCAATAAAAAATGTCACATGCGCCCTTTACAATGTCAGAGTGTCTGTACTTGTGATGAAAAAGCAATACAAAAATTTCTAGCGTATTGAAATATATTTTTAAATGTTTCTGCTTATTCGTTTGTACTCGTGCTTGCTGTGATCTTCTAGGTTTTCTACGGACTGCTTAGCACAGCGTGAATGAATAAACTGAATGCTTTGCAGTATTCATAACAAACTCATTTTCGTACAGGAGGTGCACCACCAGCCAAGGTTTTTCTGCCTCCGGGATTACGGAGTACGTATCTAGCTTACATATGAATGTTTTAAAGCCGCAGCTTATACTGTGAATATTTCATTCGCAAAACAATCTGAGTAAAGTAAAATCAGTGAAACGCGCCAAATCTGCCATCATTTCCTAAGATTTTTAACCTTTATTATCCACGCGGTTCCATCAATATTATGCATGTTAAGTTCATATTATGGTCAAGTATCCTGAATATAGTGCTTCAGAATACAATGGTTCGAATTGGAAAAAAAAACAGAAACGTTAACTTCCCAACGCATACGAAAGATATTCCCTCGAAAATTGCGCTTAGTGTTTATTCTGCTAATATCGTCGTGTGCATAAAAACTTTGGGCAACTCTCGTAATGTGCCAAGAAGAAATATGGATGAGCCGATGTTATTACCATGTGCAATACATACTCCAATCTATATATTGAAGCGTTTAACAATGAACTTCTGCTTTGGTCACATTTCCACTACAAGGAACAGGAGGGGTTGTTTTTGTTCTGTCCATACATTTGAACAAGCCCCTTCACAGTGGTTAAGGTGGCTTACCGTTAAGCTGATTTAGCAGCTGGCCATGTAAAGCACGCGAAGTAGTTATGGTTCTTTGAGACAGTCTACTCAGTTTTGGCAGGCTTTAGGACTGTACTTAGCTGGACTACTCATAGCTAGATCTGCAGAAGGCGTTAAGCTTGTTTTCAATACAAACATCACATTCAGCTCAAGCTCATACGTTCAGTAACTGGTATCTTTTTTAATGGGTGAAATCTACATGAGGAGTATACATTGCAAAGGACAAGCTAAAAAAAGCAACCTCATCATAACATACGCAATTCGCATACCTTAAATCTGCTTGCAAACTTCTAAGCAGAACTGTTGACATGAACGCAAGCGTGCTATATTTTTGTTCACAAATCTTTCCTCATTCTTTCATATACCGGCGGCTAACCTTCAACTTGATCGTCATTGCTATATAGTTTATAAGAGCAAAACAGGGCCGCTGTGACAAACTATCTCGTTTACCTGAAGCCCCAGAAAGATATGAATTTTTGGTATCACTGCACCATAACCTGTGATTCGAATTTCTCCTCTGCTTGAGTTAGAAAATCTTAAAATTTACTCCAGTAGTTGAGTACAAATCCTTGTGGTAATATTCCGTAATAATATTGACATTGTTGGCTCTCTCAGCGTCCATCATTCTAGCCAAAGTGCCAGTCAGGATAGTTGGTAGATCTTCATCTCAATAAAAAAAATTAAACACGTTAAAGTAAGGTACAAATGTAGAAAAAACGGAGTTAAAAGGGAACGATAGTACCTGATTTAACAGAGCAAGGCGTGTTTGCTTAGCAAGCACAGGTTCTATTTGCTGTACTTTTTTTTCTGCAGTTGTATGTGAACCAATTTTTATGAAGACTACCATGATCTGTACGTAATCGACACATTAATCAACATTTTTCCAGAGTACATTATTGTCAATGTAACTGCGTTTTAAAAGAGTCATGATTCTTGAAATAGATTAGGTAAGCAGCATGCTAGCGATAAAGACTAATACGCAGAAAACTGAACTATTGGTCAGCCGTCTAAGAATAACATAAAAAATTCGGGACATCAAGTGAGGCACCAGAATGGGCAAAGCACGACGTATATTTATCATAAAAACTTACTGCAGAATTGAGCTACCAGAAGGAAATATCTACACAAATAGGAATAAGCTGTAGCGAATTCTGCGTCCAATTTTGGATAATGAATGGTACTTTCCCATTATGTTTCAGGTAAACAAAAATAATGGTCACCCTCATGTTATCGGTATTTAACAACGGTGCAGAAACCTGGGCGCTACGATTGTTCTTTAGCCCAAGAGTAACAGGGCTAAGCTGATTATTTCATAATGCCACACTGCGACTGTTGAGAAGCACAGCTTGTGTTGTAGCCGGTAGTATAGGTGTTTTTCAGGTTTCTGGTTAAGGCCGAGACAGCATACTGCAAATGTGTTTACACAAAAATCTCTGAATCTGTTGCTTTCTGCACTTCTTTTTTTCAATTAGGGCCTGGATAGAAGTGCTGTCTACAACGCCTTGCTACTTCTGGAATGGACAACTTACTGGAATGGACAGTAAGTTGGACAGGTGCCGATTCAAAGGACAGGATGATTCAAAAATCTGCCGGACCGAACCCGTACTGTTATTTCACAAGGAACCTTAGAAGTACCACAATTGTGAACCAATACGAATTGCTCCAGTACACTCCTTGAAGCCTCACTAAGCGTTGGTGATGACGTTTTTATTTAGCGGCGGCTGAACCTGGTTGAATAGTACACATATAGCTGTGATTGTGGTCCAACGAAACCAATAGTCCAGCCAAATATGTTGGTGAATGGGCTAGACTAGCGAAACAAAAATGCTAAAAAGGCGAGGTGTTTCATACTTCCTACATTATTCGACACATGGAGCCTCCATACGCGTCTGGGTACATGCACTGTGTGACGTTATTGCATCAGCACCCTGTAAAAACTTTGAGTCTGTTCCTCGTCATGAATGGCCGAATAAAATACTTAAAAATTAATTTCTGAGCTGTAAATGCTTTTTCGCAAGACGTGCTGGACGTGCTGAACTTGCTGCCTAATGATAAAAACAAATTGGCTGTTTAAGCTTACTCTTCCTGAAACAATCGAGGCTGATATTAGATTTTTTTGAGCTTAGGAAAAATGGCTTATATAGGATTGATATGATGTTTTAAACGAAAAAGAGTTCAACCCGTATCCTACAGTGGCCTGCCACATTCTAGCCGCGCATCTTTGATTAGCTGAGTCATTCCACACGGTGGCTTCCATGCAGATGAAAGGCGCGCCTACTTGTTCAATGATTGGTGCCTTGTCAAACTAAAAAAACAGCAAAGTAATAAGACTAACATGAATAGCACTCTATGAATAGCACTCTATGAATAGCACAGGGGAAATTCCTACTCAATCATTTAACAGTTGAAAGAAATTAGTCTCATCTTCACTGCTTCAAAAGGCTAATGATGCGCATCTGTGCCAAGCATTTCCAACACTTGCTTTTTACCTAATGACTTGTATTGTTCAGTCTGCATCGTTAAGAATAATACAATGACTTTTATTCGTCGACAACTCAAACTGATCCCAACAGCAATGTCACCTGATTTCAAATTACGTATAAAAGGCTACAGCCGATGTAAAGTTTTAAATAAAAAAATAGGGGGCTTTTAATCTTCATTTTTAACAGTTAAAAGCGACCTTGATATAACGTAATTTAAACCACTTAGTGCATACTTTTTATTGTTTGATGTTCCTGGAGAAGTGAAAATTGCAGAATATAACAGTGTAAGTGATAAAGTTGAAAGCGGCTTGCGTCAATCAAGCTTTCGCATATGGCTGCATTATGTGTAATGGGTAGCATGCTTCAAACCATGAACAATTATGCTTGTGAAATGTGAAAGTTACTACCCAACCACTACGTTGTCTTGAGTCCACACGTACAGTAACGCGTGAGCCTTTGGTAATGGGTGGGCAGCTCTAAACCATGAATCAATATGTTACTGACATGTTCTGATGCTCGATGACAATGTTCACTTGTACCACTCAATATTACTGCGATAATTCGTACTGCATTGTGAAGTATGTGTATATAAGGCGCGTGTGCTTCTAACGCATGAACATTATTTTTACGGAATTTCTGGGGAGGGGCGCTTCAATTTCTTTACGAACGAACATGTGACAGCAAGGTAGAGCACCAGATAGCCATACAGTAAGTCTGGGTAAATCCTCTATAAAACCACATTTTTTCATTAAAGATTTCTTGCCTCTTTGTCAATTCTTTTGACAACGGGAAGATAATGACATTTCAATCACAAGGAACGACGCCGATGCAGACACCAACACCATAAATTCCGCGAAACAAGTTCGTAAGCGCTATAGCGTTGGAACTTAAATTTATTGCTTCCTACGAAGCAGGTCGCTCAAGTTGTGCATTCTTTGCAGCGTCGCAAATACACCGTTACTAGGAACATGCATAAACTGAACTTCTAGACGCCCAAAATGCGGCGCTCGGTCTCGCTTGTTTGACACAAAGATGTGTCTATGCACTAATGCACCCTGCCGTTCAGGCTCCATTCCACTCAATTGTATGGCTGTGTAATCTGCTATAGATAATTTTTAAAAAAGAACTTAGCTTATGTGTATTATGCACTACCACGCATCTTTACGCTTTGAAGTTACCTGAAGAAAATGGTGCCCCTGTGAAATAATACTCGTGCTCTAAAAAATGATAACTAATTTACCCACGGCATCGAATTCATCGTCTATTTAGGTTATTCATAAAAACAAGCACTATAGTTTTGACCACGAGTGATTGCCCTAATGCATGTGCTTTCTGTGAGGTCGCATTGAATTTGATTCAGTGTTTTCTTGAATTCTCTCCTGCCCCACTCGATCACCATTAACATTAAAAACTGGATTAAAAATTGTGTTAACTTGCAACACTCTTGTAACAACGTTGCGATCAAAGACCAGTTACTAGCTGAAAATTCCATTTTCGGTGAAAACTGCCACGTCAATATTCAGATGAGAAGTGACAAGGGAAAGTGAGGAGGTGGTAATGTCAACTCTGAGGACGCATAATACAACCCCGGCTGTCGCAAGCGCCCGCTGGCTGCAGATTACTGAACCCATGTATAGAGCAGTATTACATAAATGGTGAATAATATTAGAATAACATGAATAAAAATAGCTTCCGGTAAGCTTTGCGTGTGTAACTGAATGGTGAGCTACGTCTCTGTGCTATAAAACTTTGACTAATCTTTAGGTGTCTTGATTAGATGATTGAGGTACAAGCATAGGAAAAGAAACCAGGCCGAAACACCCTGAAAATAGGCGTGTTAGGTGTTTTATGTTGATCATGCAACATTATGTAAAAAGGTTGCCCTAATTTTAAAATTCTACTGACAATCTGATTCAAAACGTAAAATAATGATCGAGGTTTCTTGCGAATAGATTCAAAACAAAATGGTAGCACTGATAGGCTGCAGCTGGTTGTTTCTTCATTGTACAGCTGCTTCAGTTTTTTACCCTTCATTCGTCATCTTTAGCTATGAATGGAATATCTCATGGCTTCAGAGACAACAGAGTAATAATGCAGCAATGACTGTTGAATTCCAGTGACCCGTCAGCATATAATTATTACTCATACTGACACAGCTGCTAAATTAAAACGTTTACTCAATATGAAGGCCCATGCAGATGATTTGGCCAATTGCGAAATTGTGCAAAAATAGACACTTCCTGATATCTTCCCATTCTCGCATGTCGTCATCTTACGGCTAACGTTTACGTATATTGCCACTTCGTCTAGTCTTCACTGTTCCTAGAACGTCTACAAACGTCCGGGTACTTCGGTGGCTCTTCCATGCAGTGATTTAACAAGTGAGTCGCTTTTATTAACGAATAGTGTGCAAAACATCTGAGCTGGTCATTTTATCGTAAAGGCGTCTAAAATATATTACAAAAATGACAGCATATCCGCCTAGTGAATTAAAATTAGTACAGCAAAGTGCTGCAGGGTTTCATTGCTGATCCGTGAATCCTCCGTGAATCCTCCGCAAACATCGCCCACTAAATTATCAAAGACGTGACAAACGCTGTATATAAAGATACAGCAAATTTTATTATTCGTAAGTGGAAGCTATACGTCGCTTCTGTTTCCTCTTTATTATAGCAGCTTTATGATTGGTGACATGGTGGATCGGTGTTAGGCGTAGTGGGATGCTTGTAAAAACAAAGTAGTGGGCAGTTTGCAAATGTGTAACAGTAGGCGGTCTTGTACAAAGAAGGGATGGACACAGTGGAACAATCTATGGTTCTTTTACACCCGCCTAGATACAAGTAAATCACCATATTGCATTTCATATTGCCTACTTTTCAACAGTATTTGCTTTATTGTCGGTGAAGTGGTGGACAGTGGTGGGGCATAGTGAAATGTTCGCAAGGACAAAGTAGCGGGCGGCTGGCCATGTTGGAACTATAGGCGGTCACGTACAAACATACAAGGGATAGGCTGACCCATGCCTTTAGGAGCTTCGCCCCTAAAATAAGTGAATTCTTGACGAATTTGAATAGTGGGAGTATTCTTTATCTATCTATCTATCTATCTATCTATCTATCTATCTATCTATCTATCTATCTATCTATCTATCTATCTATCTATCTATCTATCTATCTATCTATCTATCTATCTATCTATCTATCTATCTATCTATCTATCTGCAAGTACAATTGCCTGGCCATGATATAACTTAAAAATCCTGCTGCGTATGTCTTCGAGCCTTCTTCAGACACCTGATGCCCGTAGACAATTACAACAGGCTGCAGTATGAGGGCATGCTCTTCTGGTGATTCAAGGGTTACGTGTACCCAGGGACAGGGAGAGCAGACGAGAAAATGTAAATGTGAGGTTGTTAAAAAACTGACATAGATATTACTTGCTCGATGAGTGTAAAATAATGAAACTATATTCAGAAAAAAAGATCGTCACAAAACTCTGCGTGGCTGTGCCATATGCTACAAGAAAACCACATCAGATCTGAGAACAACTTTGAAGAAAAATCCTGTGCATGGTCCTGTCAGTGAAACATATCTTGATGAATGAATGAATGAATGAAAAAAAATTTATTGCGGAAAGTGTAAATCAAAAGACCACTGGGCGGGTCTCTATTCCGGAACTCCGTTGGATTGCGCTGCAATTCGCGCCCACTCCACGAGTCTCCGCTGGTCCTCGAGAGTTGGACCCGACAAACCCTCGACCCACCCCTTCAACGTTGGCTATGTAATTTGCATGATGCCTCTATTAGACTTTCAAGCACAAACCTTGTGAAACAGGTCAGCTGGGCTGCCAAACTATATACACAATGCACTAAATTGTTCTGGGTCTATTTTCGACATCATGACCGGGCTGATGGGCGACATGATTTGGAGCCTGCGCAGACAGGTCTCCTAGGTATTAGTAAGTCTCTTAGCGGGATGAGGCAAAGTTTGTCTTCCTAGGCGATATATCTGCAGTATGCCTGCTTATGCTGTAGCCGGTATTGGTGGTGGAATGCCGTGGTCAGAGGGGTCGGTATACAGAGCCCGGAGAAGGACTGCTAGGGCCGAGTTGTATGCTAGCTCGTTTGCGGCTGCTCCGGGTGACCTGGCATTCAGATTAGCTGCTTTTTTCGTGGCTCGCGTTTGTGCCTGCCATAGGATGGCGCGATTGTGAGATCAAATACAACCTTTCATGTAATTCCAGTAGAGTACATTCGAATATGTGAGTATGTATTCCGCAAAAAAGTGCATTCCTGCTTGGGTATTGCCGTTTCTTCTAAGATAGATGCATCAGAGCATCTTAGTGATGAGCCGTCAACTACCTTACTTTAATGAATGGTTTCCATGGTAGAAATTCCTCTCACTGGTCACTTCTCTAGTAGTTGCAGCACGAGATATACATTTTTATAACATGTCAATAAATAATAAACACATACCGTTGTCGTAAATACGCCACTTTGGCCTAATGATAACTGTGGTCGGAGTGCTGGCTCTGCTTCTATCGCAGTCCAGTGAGCACTTGAAAGAGTCCCGTTTAGATTTCCCATCATTGCACCGTAATGAGTACTGCATTTCAATAACAGTGACATTTTTGCTTCTACTAGATGCCTGAATTTCCTCAAGAATAATTTGATCTTGAGTGACTTGTGCCCCATTGCTGAACATCATATTCGTGGCGCAAATGTCAAAGCCCTGAGAGAACTTCTAGAAGCATTGCATATTCGAAGGAGTTGATTCGGCTGTGTCAGTGTTACTACTGTTGTATTATAGAAAACAGAGATATCCTAATTTTTTGGTGGGTTTTATATTGATATGCTGAATCTAAAGGGCATGCATGTAAGTTTTCTTGATTTCCGGCCTTTGCTTGCAATAAATTGTCAGTAGTTCGCAGCACCTCTGTGTCTTTCCTATGCCTTTTTCAACATTTTAGCTTTGCACCCACGATAATATGTGTAGCTGAGGTTCTATCAAAAGATGAGTTACTATTCCAACGCTTTCCTATTCCAATTTCCAACTATCCCAATTTTTAGTTTTGCTATTGTGATTTGTAAATTTTGGTTGCATTGATGAGGCCAGCTCTATTGTTTTAAGAGATTACTTTTTTGTTATCCTATTGTGACTTTCTCCAATCAATTGGAAAAATAAGTGTGTTAACTTCCGTTGAGTGTTCCGGTTGCGATAAGTTTAGTATGAACCAGTTTTGTGATATACTATTGTTTTTAATTATTGTCGAGGATGCTTGATTGCTTATTTTGAAATGAATGTAGAAGATACTCGGCTTTATACTACAATGAGCGATCGCTACCTGCACTGCTAGCCAGCCCTTAGAGCAAAACATGTATCCAGTCGTCGCGAGTTCTGCCATTAAAACATGTTCATTTAAACTGGTGCAGATTCAGGGTACACCTGGTCTACACCCTGGAACTACGCAGCAGGACACTGTCTTTGTCACAAATCTTGGCATAATTCGTGAGCTTTCCAGTCGGCTTTGTAAACGTCTTGCGTCTTAAAATAGAGGTGTTGTACGTCGAGAAAGGTTCAGACGTAGCTCGGCAAAATATCCTTTATCAGGCAGGTCTGGCTAATGGCGAGCGGCGTGCGCGAGCTACTACTGCAGCCACCGATCATCCTCGTCTTCGTCATTACCAGCAGAGCGTCCGTTATTCAGAGTCATTACAATTACTCCCCGCAAAATAAGGAGTCATCCTGGCGACCTATGGACAAGTAAACACGGAAGGGTCGTAGCAGGGCTTAAGTCTCGAGACGTGGACAATTTCCTGGCCACGATGACGTTGGTCAGAAGATGGTTCCAGTGGCTCGATGAGGTAATTCACCGGTGACGTTTTTTGTAGCACACAATATGGGCCGTGATACTTGGGGACCAACTTGGTAGAAAGGCCAGGTGTAGCAGAAGGGACATGCAGCCAGACGAGTGAACCTGGATTGTAGGAAGTGGTGTTATTTGATGCGTCATGGTGGTGCTTTTGGCGTCCTTAGTCTTGGGTTGTGAATGATCTTGCCAGTTGGCGGCATTCTTAAGCGTATGTAGCGGCTTGAGACAAAGTCGTGGACTCTGAGAAGTCAGGTTTGTACGAAAGAATGGTGTCTATAGTGCAAGAAGGTTCGCGTCCGTAAAGGAGGAAAACAGGAGAGAACCCAGTAGTGCTTTGAATGGCGGTATTATAAGCGAACGTGATAAACGGGAGCACTCGGTTCCAATTGGAGTGGTCTGACGAGATATACATAGACAGCATGTCACCAAAAGTGCGGTTGAAGCGCTCTGTCATTCCATTGGTCTGGGGATGATAGGCGCTTGTAGTGCGGTGAACGACGTGGCACTCACGCAGCAATGCTGTGATGATGTCTGAAAAGAATACGCGACCATGATCGCTCAGTAACTCCCGAGGTGCTCCATGACGTAATACGATGTTGTGAAGAATGAAAGTCGCAACGCCTTTTGCTGTAGACGAGGGAAGAGATGAAATTTCGGCATACCGCCTGAGATGGTCGACGGCAACTTTGATCCAGCGGTTACCGTCAGCAGTGTTGGGAAGGGGACCATAGATATCATTGCCGACGCGGTGGAATGGTCGAGATGGGCATGGTAAGGGTAGCAAAGTACCGCTGGCTTGACAAGGGGGAGTTTTTCGTCTCTGACACGTCGAGCAGGCCTTAACGTATTGCCGTATAAAACGGTACATGCCACGCCAGTAACATCGGAGACGTATGCGAGAATAAGTCTTCAGGAAACCTGCGTGGCCACGTTGGGGGTCGTCATGAAACGTGGAACAAATTTCGGATCGCAGCTGACGTGAAATCAAGAGTAAATACTGACGTCCGATGGATGCGCAGTTGCGTCGGTACAGCACGTCGTCACGAGTGGTGAAGTGATCGACTTGCCCACACAACGTGCGAGTACGAAGAGAAGCCTTCCACCCAGTCAGGATGTCAAGAATTGAAGCAACCCAAGGGTCCTTACGTTGCTCAGATGGCATGTCGGCGATGGTGACGGCCGGGGCATCGCAGGTGGGACTTGCGCAGCAGGCCGGGTCAGGCGGTAGGGACGAACGGGAGAGGGCGTCTGCGCCCGAATTTTTCCGGCCGGAGCGATAGACCACGCGAATATCCTATTCTTGAAAGCGTGACGCCCATCGGGCGAGGCGACCGCTTGGATCCTTCAGTGACGACAACCAGCAGAGGGCGTTGTGGTCAGTCACGACGTCAAAAGGGCGCCCGTACACGTAAGGTTGAAATTTCTCTATCACCCAAATAATGGCGAGGCATTCCTTTTCAGTGACAGAATAGTTAGTTTCGGCTTTGCTAAGAGTTTGCCTTGCGTAGGCAACCACGTACTCTTGGAAGCCGTCTTTCTTCTGTGCAAGAATAGCGCCTAGCCCGGCACCACTAGTGTTGATGTGGATCTCTGTTGGTGCCGATGGGTCGTAGTGTCGCAGAAATAGGCGGCGACGTGAGGAGGCGGCGCAGTTCATTGAAAGAGTCGTCACAGGTGGCAGACCAAGCTGAAAGGTCTCTAGAGCCGGCGAGGAGCTTGGTCAAAGGAGCGATGATCATCGCGAAATTGCGGACGAAGCGCCGGAAGAGCAACGGCCTATGAAGCTTCGGAGCTCTTTCATGGTGGTCGGTTTGGGAAACGCTGAAACGGCTGTAAGTTTGGCAGGGTCAGGAAGAATGCCGTCTTTTGAAACCACGTGGCCAAGGATCGTAAGCTTTCGAGCGGCGAAATTGCACTTCTTCAGATTCAGTTGCAGCCCCGCGGCAGAAATACACGCGAGGACTTTCTCGAGGCGGGTTAAATGGGTTGCAAAATCAGTTGAAAAGACGACAATATCATCTAAATAACAAAGGCAAACGTTCCATTTGAGGCCTCAAAGGATAGAGTCCATCATCCGCTCGAAAGTAGCTGGCGCGTTGCAGAGGCCGAAGGGCATGACTGTGAATTCGTAAAGCCCGTCGGGCGTGATGAAAGCAGTTTTTTCACGATCGGCCTCTGCCATGGGTACCTGTCAGTAGCCAGAGCGCAGATCTAAAGAAGAGAAAAATTCGGCTCCCTGTAGGCAGTCCAAGGCATCGTCAATGCGTGGCAGCGGAGAGACATCCTTGCGCGTGATTCGGTTGAGACGCCGGTAGTCCACGCAAAACCTGATGGATCCATCCTTCTTCTTCACCAACACAACTGGAGAGGCCCAGGGACTGCTTGACAGTTCGATTATGCCACGTGTCAGCATGTCGTCAACCTGTTCATTGATGGCACAGCGTTCGGTAGTTGACACACGATATGGACGCTGCCATAATGGCGTGTCTTGACCGGTATCTATACGATGAACAACAGATGACGCTCGACCTAAGGAATACTGATTGTGGTCAAATGAGGCTCGAAAACGCTGTAGGAGCTTGATCAGCTGTTTCTGCTGCCCAGGCATGAGGTTACAATCAATGGACTTGCGGAATACATCCATAGGTCCATTAGCGTCAGTTGCGGGTGTAATGGCACAAGTCGGTAAAAATGGCTTGTCTGGATAGATCGGGTCTTCGAAAATACAATTTAAGGTCTCTAGGCTTCCCAGACACTCACCGCGTAGCGGGATGTACGGACAAGCAGAAACGTTGCACGCATAAAGTACCGCCGAACCATTGGAAAAAATGATGACGGCAAACGGGAGGACGATGGTTCGGTGTTGCACGCTAGCTATAGTTGGTTGGAACAGGAGCGTCAAGTTAGTGGCAGCAGGGGAAAACACAGGCACTAGGACGGCGGAAAACGGCGCGATGCGGACGTCAGCCGCAGCAAACACTTTCGAGGGACTGTGGTGGGCGATATCAATGCATGAATTCGTCAACATGAGTTCAGCACGAGCGCAGTCGACGAGGGCTTGATGAGTAGAAAGGAAATCCCATCCTAGTATGACGTCGTAAGATGGACGTGGGAGAACAACAATGTTGACGGCGTACCAAACATCTTGAATAAGAACGCGTGCTGTGCACTGAGCTGTCGGCGCGATGAAATGGGAGGTGGCTGTACGCAGAGCAAGATTTGTAAGCGGCGTTGTAACTTTTCTCAAATCGCGACACAGTTTTTCACTAATTACAGAAACGACGGCGCCTGTGTCGACAAGTGCACGTACAGCAACACCTTCTACTAGCACATCAATTTCGTTAGTCGGACAAAGAGGAGGTCTTAGAAAGTTCGACGATCACGCAGTTCTTGCCTCCGGAACTGCGGCTGTCAGTTTTCCTCTCCAGCAGGGCTCGTGCGCCGAAGCATCGGGGAGACAGATCGGCAACGGGGTGGTAATGACCGGCGAGAATCTACGGGGCGTCGTGGGGACAATGAGTCGGTGATAGGAGATGGTCGCTGGGGATTCTGGGCAGCCTGGTAATTTGCAGAATTTCCATGGTCTGGAGGCTGGAAGTTGCGACGGCGACAGTAGCGTGCTATATGTCCCACAAAACCGCATGCGAAACAGATGGGTCGATTGTCCAAGGTGCGCCATGGGTTAACGACAGAAGGTACAGGGGGCGAAACGGGATGGGGTGCCGTGTATGTAGGCAGCGTCGTAGGGTAGGAGGACCCGGTGCCCCGGTATGCGCCAGAGACAGGTGGGGCTGGGGGTCTAGCAACGACGGCAGCGTAGGTCAGCGGCGTAGGGGCAGATGGTGATGGAGGCAGTGCCTGCGTGACCTGTGTCTCAATGACCTGGCGTAGACGTGGGTCTAACGAGGTCACTGGCGCGGATGCTTCGGCCACAAGAGAAAGCTGGCGCGCAACTTCCTCATGAATGAATTGTTTGATTCGGGGCAGTAAGACGGTGTGATCAGCAGCGATGTCGTGTACGAGGGCGGAAACTTCAGCCGTATCTTCTGCGGCCCTGCGCGTCGAGACACGCTGCTTACGCAACTCGTCGTACTCCTGACAGAGCTGCACAACATCGGTGACGGTCTGTGGATTTCTAGCGACGAGCATCTGGAAGGTGTCGTCGTCAACTCCTTTGATGATGTGCTTGATTTTGTCGCGTTCGGTTAGGGATTCATCGACGCGCTTGCAAAGAGACAAGACATCTTCAATGTAACTCGTAAAGGTCTCGTCCCTGCGCTGGACTCGACTACGGAGACGCTGTTCCTTGCGAAGCCGGCGCACGGCGGGACGACCGAAGACCGCGGCGATGGTGGTCTTGAAGGTGGACCAGTTGGTAATTTCGCCTTCGTGGTTCTTGAACCAGAGGCTGGCCACATCAGCGAGGTAAAAGCGCACGTTTGTGAGCTAGTCGCAGGCGTTCCACTTGTTGGAAGCGCTTACGATTTCGTACTCGACGAGCCAGTCCTCGACGTCTTGTTCGTCGTTGCCGCGAAAAATTGGTGGGTCGCGTTGCCGAGGCGCGCCAGTACAGTAGACTGTCGTTGGTAAGGCAGCTTGAGAAGGGCCAGGAGCAGTCGTGGTGAACGGTGAGGATAGCGTTCGATTGTGAAGTTACAGGTTGATGGGAACTCCGGCTCCTCCACCACTTAAAATAGAGGTGTTGTACGTCGAGAAAGGTTCAGACATAGCTCGGCAAAATGTCCTCTATCAGGCAGGTCTGGCTAATCGCGAGCGGCGTGCGCGAGCTACTACTGCAGCCAACGATCATCCTCGTCTTCTTCATTACCTGCAGAGCATCCGTTATTCAGATTCATTACAGTTTCTTTAACGTTGCGCCTCTGAACGTTTTCACACATGCTTCAGCTGATCTCCCTATTCTTTTCATGGTTACTGACGTGTGCCTGTCAGTAGTGATATGTGTCTAGCATTAGATATTGATGTAATATCGGCCAGATTAATTTGGCTCCAGACTGTTGCGGGTCAGCAGCTGCGGTTTCATTGCGGTTTTTCCGAGACTGCCTTCTGGCGCAGTTTAAGGAGCTGTTCTGTAGCTAAAGCAGAAACTAAGTAGAAGCACGGTGCTTAGTAATGACTGCGGGGGCATTTGCACGGTGCTGGTGATGAATATTGCTTTCACGAGGTGTTAACTTATTGGTTGGTATTATAGCTTCCAGCAGGCAAAGGAGTGCGTTGCACTTGATCCTGAGTAGAGTAGCAACGAATAAATTTGCGTTTGTGCCTTGTCTCCGGTGCTATAATGTTGAACTCCACAGAGGGAAACATCGTGGTTCACAGGTGTGGTCTGGCTGTCCTTCTGATACTGCACCACATGCCACTTATTAGTAAGCGCCCACGTGTGGCTCATCTTCTCCTGATGATAACATGCTGCAGTGTCGTGAATGCGCCTCGATATGTTTTCTCTCTCGCTTTGTTTAAAGCATTCATTTAAAATCAACTGTTGGCTACGCCATGAGGCCATCCTATTGTACACCTTTCGACAAACCCGCTGGGGCATCTGCACGAGCAGGCGTTTGGTGTGGGGCAGCACCACGGACCCGGGCCAAAGGGCGGGGGGGGGGGGGAGTTGACCTTCTCTTGCGCTTCTCCGTGCGTGGCTTAGCCATGTCTGGGGAAGAGGGGATCCTGAGGGTTGAGCCGACGCCGGGTGATTGAACCTTTCAGCCCCCCCCCCCCCCGGATAGGCAACACACCCCTTTGGCACCGCCTTCACGTAGACGGCACGCCTCAGCTGACCCACCCAGGGGAAATCGGCAGTCACCTTTTCCTCTCTTTTTCTCCTACAACTTCGCCTTTATCTCTCACTGTTTTATCTTTCCTGTCTACTTCTTCCTTCTGTCTACTTCCGAATTTTCCTGGCGGCAAGGGTTAACCTTGTTTATGTGCTCTGTCTTGGACACAATTTATTTTGTTATAGCGGCTGTGTACAGCTGACGTTGCCATCGCTTATATAATTTTAGAACCTGTGAGGTCCCCTTGTTGGGCTCCATGGTGCGCAGCTGGCATGGCTGCAAAACGTACACCTATTTTATAGCTTTTACTTCTCTCCTTCAATGCACGATCGTCCTCTCACAAAGAGAGGGCGCACCGAACACATTTGCTCTGATTTCAGAAAATCTAAAGAAACTGTTCCCCATTACATGTAATTCACTGTGAAACTGCTGAAAAGAACGCCGGAACAATCTCGACTTCTGTTGTCTCCAAAAGCCTCACTACTGCACTTGGTCCAGGTTAAAGGGTCACAAGAATATTGTCAGTAGGGATCTCTTCCCCGAGGTGAAAAGTCAGGCCCAGTATGAAAACCTCTCAAATATATAGTCGTTTGGAAACATCCCCATCTCGATTTCACCGCACCGTTCCCTCGATATTTCCCGAGGCATTGTGTCCCATGAAAACTTGCTCGGCCTGACTGAAGGTGAGCTCTTTGAGGACTTGAAAGACCAGTAGGTGACACAAGTACAAAGAGTCAAAATTAGGCAGCTTAAGATGGAAGTCCTAACCAAACATATAATTGTGACATTTTGCACCAGTACCCTGCCTGGACATATCAAAACGGGATATTTGAAAAAAAAAATGTGCGACCCAACATTCCCAATCCACGACGTTGCTTTAAATACCAGCGTTTTGGTCATGCCTCTCAGAGTTGCTGCGGCCAACTCACCTGTGCAAAGTGTGCCACTATAAGACAGGCCACAGACGATTGTACGGTGGAGAATAAGGCTCACTGCGCAAACTGCGATGGTGCCCACTCCATATACTTCCAAACTTTTCTAAAATGAAAAAAAAGAAATAATCACAGTTAACGTCCCACAAAACAAATTTTCGAGAAGCCCGACAACAGGTATTTGTTTTTTTTTCACAAACTATCGTTCACCAATATAGTACAACAGGGGACAGCACTACGACGGCCTGCGGCAGCTGCCCATGCCAAACACAGTGTGCCCAGGTGGCTGCCAATGCGCCCGACCACGGTGTGGACAGCAAAGGCTGCCCTGCCAAGCATCCCCACGGCCACAACAGCGGCCGCTGCAAGCCCTTGCGCAGCCAGGGTAGCCCAGCAGCTAAGGAGGTCCCTTCGACCTCTTGCCGGACGGGACAAAAGGTTTTGCCTACCGAGGTGAAGGCGACCCCAGGGTCGACAGATATAAATGCCTCGTCCCACCAGGTCAGGTTCAAGATCGAAACACAAGCTCGCAAATGCGGGCACGCCGCGCCTCTGAGGAGGCAATGAACACCACGGTACCCCTGGTGCCGAAAGATTGGTTTGGCTCCCTGGAGCGTGATAAGAGAAATAAAAAGCCCATAACGGGACCCGATGACGGCCCTGTTACTGGAGTCTTAATGTCCAGCTCAAAGAGCAGCCACATTTCATTTTGTACACACAGCACTACATTGCGCTCAATATGGCAACGCAAATAATACGTTCGATGGTCAGAGGACTGCTTAAAAACTTTGAATATATCCAAGAGCTGTTATACAAACATTCGCCAAAACTGTCGTGTGTACAGGAAACACATTTAAAATCCAAAAAACACCAATTTTTTGAGTCACTATTATCTTTTTTGAAAGGACAGAGATGTTGCTGCGGCGTTATCCGGTGGTGTAACCATTAGTGTTAATCAAACAGTTGCATGTACACATTTACCACTACAAACAACCCTAGGGGCAGTGGCTGTTCGAGCAGTTCTTTTCAACAAACTCGTCACCATCTCATCTCTGTACATACCTTCCCACCACGGTCTTGAAAAACACGAATTCCAGTCCTTAATAAATGAACTACTTGAAGCCTATCGTGTCTTTAGGGACGTGAATTCTCATTGCGGTCGGTGGGGCGGTTTTCACTGCGGCGCATGAGGTCGTGTCATTGAACAGTTCCTTTTCTCTCTCGGTGTCTTTCTGTTGAATAGGAAAGAGGCAACATAATATAACCCTGGCAACAAAACTTACTCCTCCATAGACCTGAGTATCGCATCTCCTTCCCATGTAGCATCACTCCAATGGAGAATAATCAATAATGCCTACGAAAGTGACCATTTTCCTGACGTATTCAGTACACGAATTTTATACGAATGTCCTTCATGTGTTTCGAAATGGCTGACATACAAAGCTGACTGGTAACAGTTTCATAACATTACTTGTTTAGGTTTGACTTACGTATGTGGAATAAGCATAGATAAAGCTGTCCAGTACTTCACGGCTTTCGTTATTGATGCAGCAGCCAAGTGCATACCGCAAACACATGGACTGCCCGGCAAGCGACATGTCCCATGGCGGAACAGTGAGTGTCGTATTGTGCGAATAGAGCAGAACAGGTTTGGAGGTTGCTTCGGAACTCACCGACAGCCGAAAATCTTCACAGCATTAGCAAAATAAAGCCTCAAGACCGAAGAACGCGTCGGCAGGCCAGGAGAGAAAGCTAGCACAAGTTTTTATCTGGGATCAATTCATATACACATAAAACTTAAATCTGCAAAATGATTGGTAGGATAGCAAGAAAACAAGTACACTTACTACCCCTCGTAGACACACAGGGAGACAGCCTGGAAGATCAGGCGAACTTCATCGATGTACACTACGAGCAGGTGTCTAGCTCATCACAATTACTGAAGCTTTACAAAGATATAAAACAAGAATAGAAAAGCAGAAACCGAAACACAGGTGGGCAAAATACTAGGCATACAGCCACCTTTCGTTTTAGCTCAGCTGCAAACATCACTAAACTCCTCAAGTAGTTCTCCCTTAGGCTACGGCCGTGTCACATACAAAATGTTAAAAACCGGCTGCTCAAAATGAAAACTAACTTTACTTTCCCTATGCAATGCTATCTGGCCTTCTGGGGTCATCCCTACTTCCTCGAAAGAGGCTATTGTTATCCCTGTTTAGAAACAAGGCAATGACCCTTCCTCAGTTTCGAGTTGTAGGCCCATTACACTTACATGCTGCCTTTGTAAACTTTTTCAAAAGATAATAAATCGGCGGCTTTTACATCTCCTTGAAACACACGACCTTCTCGACCGGTTCTAGTGTGGGTTTCGAGAGGGTAGATCCCCCACCAACCATCTGGTGCGTATCAAGGCAGAGATCCAAGGCTCTTTCATCCACAAACAATGCTTCCTCTCCTTGTTCCTCAATATCGAGAATGCTTATGACACAACATGGCGTTTTGGCATATGAAGAACCTTGTCTCACCTGGGTGTGCGCGGTAGAGTGCTTTCTGTAATTGAGAGTTACTTGTCTAATCGGACATTCCGTGTCCGTTTGGGCAGTATTCTCTCCCAAACATTTATCCAAGAAATGGGACTACCACAAGGCGGTTTCTTAGTTGTACACTTTTTATTACCCAAATGAATTTATTGCACTTGCCATCCGCCATAATATGTTCTATTCTACATATGTCGATGAATTCTAGCTTGGCTCTAAATCATGCAACCTGGTAAACTATTTGTGAGTGGCAGGCTCAGCTAGGTGTAAGTGAGGTCTCCAAATATGCAGAGAAAAATGCATTCTGTCTGAACCCACAAAAAAGCCCCTTTGTCTTGTTTTCCCGAAAGAGAGGCATGCACTCAGAACCCGACATTCAACTGAATGGTGAACGTCTGTCTGTTATTGCCGAGCATAAATTATTGGGCCTAATCTTGGACAACGAGCTAACCTGCATTCCGCACAACATGTATTTAAAAACAAAATGTGTAAATGTCATCGATGTTCAAACAGAGTTGTCACGTACTACGCGGGGTAGTGACAGGCAATGTCTCGTGAGGTTGTATAGAACCTCATTCGCAGCCGCTTAGATTATGGGGCCGTTGATTATCAGTCTGCTACTCAAAGTGCTGTGAAAATGCTGGACCCCTTGCATCATTCTGGCATTCGCCTTCTTAAGGGTACTTTTCCGTCAGCCCCGTAGAAAGTCTCTACGTTGAGTCAAACGAGTGGTCGCTTTATCTGCAGAGAAATTACTTGTCCTCTGTATCCTTCCTTAAGGTGAAAGCAGAAAAGAAGCACCCCTCATACTCCAATAATTATGATTTCTCGAGCTCCGTTTTGTTTTAAGACAGGCCTTCAATGAGGCAGCCCTACTCAGTTCGCCTGGAGGGATTCACTCAGGAAACTGGTATGTCACTTGAAAACAGTTCATTGGCTCCTGCAGCATACCCGCCACCGTGGCATTGGCAGACTATATACTGCTGAGTGTCTTTCCCAGAACTTATAAAACAGGCGCTGATTGCCCATATCCGAACATACTTTCTGAAACTTCAACACAAATACACACTTCCTGAGATTTTACAGCTGACTCTGTGCCCTACGCTGCTGTCGGCTTATTCTTTTCGGATGCTGGCCCCCTACATCCAGAAACAAGTATCTTTACAGCGGAAGCTTACACGATAATTGTGGCCGCTAAGTACACCAAACAATTACAGGTACAAAAAGCAGTAATTTATACGGACTCTCTCAGTGTAGTAACAGCTGTGCAAACACCTAAAAAACAAAAACAAACCTTGTCTTCGTCTTACTTCACTCTATTTTATGCACACTCTGCACTCCAAAAGAAGATGTCGTAGTGTGCTCGGTGTCAGAGCACTGAGAGATCCAAGGCAACGTGATGACGGATCAGCTTGCTGCATCCTTCCACGAAAGCACTGCCACTACACCCATATTCATCCCGGCCCTTGACCTGAAATTACCTCTCAAACGAGAGCTCAGAGACTACTGGCTGAGCGAGTGGGATAGACAAACACAATACAAACTACACGTTTTTAAGCCACACCTTCATCATTGGCCACCAGCATCGAAATCACGTCGTACAGAGATAACCCTAACAAGGCTCAGGATAGGACACACATACCCGAAAAACTCATATCTTTTGTTCGGTGACGATCCACCATTGTGTGACAGATTTGGTGAAGAACTAACAGTTCTTCATATTTTAATCCAGTGTGAATAATAAACACTCTATTAAGACAACACTTTTCATTACCCTACCAGCAACATATACCATTGCACCCTGCATTGTACGTCTGTAGGGAACCCCATTTCACTAATAAACCTGTGTTAGCTTTTTAGGAGATGTCCGCCTCTACCATGAATATTCCCAGGCATTGCGTAGCGCGACTTCTCAAGAGAGGTTGCAGCTGCGGTGGCTACATCGAAAAGTACTTGCCTCGCGGCCCTTGGGCACAAGGGCGCTTATGAGGCACTTGCGCTAGTGCCAGATATCTTCGCACATGCTTTTATTATCAGAACGTTTTGCCAGCCATTTTTACTATACATTACACGTCACTGTCAGTATGTTATTACTTCTATGTTTCACTCACTTTAGCGCGAGGAATTTTAAGGCCCTGCGAACGTGATACATAGGATGGGGGTTCCAATGAGCATATGGCGTCACGATGTGCTACTGTTCCACAATCGTTACAGAATAGACAGATGTGCTTGAAAATGTAAAAATTGTGTTCGGGGCCACTCAATCGGACATAACGTGTAACTTGTTTTCTTTCGAATAATACAAAAACCGTATCTTTTTTGTCCATTATTCAGGCTTGTGGTACGTGGAATTGGTTTTCTAATTCAGAATGCTTGTAATATGTGCGTCACATTTTTAATCTCGACAACTCTCGTCAGAGTTAAAATCTCGACCCGGTAGGAAAGCATTCGTCGTTTCTCTTCTGGTCCGATTAATTTCCACTGAAGTGAGCTAGGAATATTTCTCAGTGAAGATGGCAGGGGCATGCTGGTGGTTTGCACAAGATGGGTGGAAATTGCATTGCGAAGATCATGCTAGTGTAATGGGCAATGAAAATACGACAGGTGCGTGTCGCGTGTTAGGGAGATTCCTAGCGCCATTGATGTTGGATTAGAGGCAGATGTTGAGTTATTTTATGTAATGGGCAGATGTCGGGTGAATATCGGGTGATGGGCAGGTGGGATAGAAGGACGCAAACAAACAAAAAAAGTAGGTTAAGCGTACACCAGACAAGCATTGCTTACCTTAACTTTATGAATTTCTTCTACAAAATCTTTTTGAGGTTACTGTAGAATGTAAACGAGAACAAAGCGCTATGCAGAACGGGCCGAGCTTGGTGAAAGTCGGCATCATACCAAGCTAAGGCGACACCCCCTTTTGATTGGTCTCCCAGTACGAGAAAGTCAAATACACTCATCAGTGCTCTGCGTTTTATTGGTCTTGACAGAGCCCTGCATAGCCCGAATTACGGCAATCTTTAAAAACTGGCAACATTTAAAATACGGTAACTTTTAAATACCAGAGGCATATTTTTTCATTTGTTTGAAGTTCATTTTTGTGAAGAAGGGCACGCAAAAAATGGCACCGAATCTGCATGTAATCTGCAAATGTCGTCGAAAGACAATATCTCGTGTGTGAAGAGAGTGAACACAATTACTTGATGTTCTGCACAAGAACATCGGTGAATGGATTCTGGAGGCGCTGCGTTTAAAGACCCTCGAGCGTGTAGCGGAGGCGAACCAACGCAACAGGTCACGTCAGACGTGAGACATGATCGCCATCTGGCAGTTTTTTTTTTCGGAAAACGGAGCGCGTGGTTCTGAGACAGGCGAGTGCGCCCGTCTGAGAGGTGATAAGGTGTAGAACGCAAGGCAACGGGTAGGTGCCACCATCGTCTCGTTTTAGCAAAGCGTTGGAAACACTCGCCTGTTCGTGCAAGAATTGCATGATCAGCGCATTGTGATAAGTTCTACGGTCCTTAAAATTACCTATGTATGCCTTTTTTAGTAAAATACGCACGTGCAGAATATATACGTGTTGTTGTAGTGCCCCAGACATGTGCAATAATTATTTTTAATCGAGAATTGCACAAGTATAAACGCGTAACCTTGAGCAACCTTGGTGGGTGCTGTGAATGGGGTGGGCCCTTTCGAGTACCCGTTGCTGTTAAGAGTGGACAAACAGACAAATGTACAGGCAGATAGGCAGATAGACAGACCAAAATTTTTGCGCCCAAGGTCTTCTTCGTTTCTAATAAAAGTATCAGAAACGGTTCCTGCCGATGTCTTCATAGGCACAGGGTCACTGACGCCCTGATTCTGTTGTGCTTGCCTTACTGAAAATGTCTCGAGTGAGTCAAACGTGTTTTCGTAATCTATGAAGTGTATTTATAGGAGTTGGCTGTATTCCGCGCATTTTTCTATCACCGAATGGCTGGTATATATAAGATGTATTGTAGAGTAGGTTAATTGTATGAAATCCTGCTTGGTTTTTGGTTGATTTACTTCAAATATCGCCTTATTCTATCAGATATTTTTTAAATGTTTTGTAAAGAATGGACAATAGACTTTTCGGCCTCTAAATTTTTAAGTGTTCGACGCATCATTTCTCATGAATTCAGGCTATGTTAACGTTCTTTCAAGATCCTGGTACCTTTCTGGTCAAGAGGCATTTTGAATATAAGGTGGCTAGATTTTCTAACACAATTTCTCAGCCACCTTTCAGCAGGTCAGTTATTACTTACCCTCACCAGCAGGTTTGCCTTTTTGCATTTCTTTTTAGGACTTTCGTTACTGCCTTTTTCGTTACTGATAGAATTTTCAATTTTTGTGAAATAATATTGGTTGATACGGTATCAACCTGGTTGTTTTGGCTTCTGTGCTCCCCTCAGGGGCGTCTGCTGAAGTAGGCGTTTAGTGTGTAGCGACATCACAGACCCGAGCTAACGGGGGGGGGGGGGTTTCGAACCCCTCCCACGCCTAGCCCTGCGTGGCTTTGCCGTGTCCGGGGAAATGGGATTTGGGGGGGTTGAGCCGGCGCCAGGTGATTGGACCTTTAAGGCCCCCCGGAAGAGGCAACACACCCATTTGCCCAGCTTCACTTAGACGGCACCCCTAGGCT
This sequence comes from Rhipicephalus microplus, assembly GCF_043290135.1. NCBI lineage: Eukaryota > Metazoa > Arthropoda > Arachnida > Ixodida > Ixodidae > Rhipicephalus > Rhipicephalus microplus. Next base: position 72,269,670 of record NC_134707.1, on the reverse strand, counting down.
GTCCCACCCAGGGGAAATCAATAGTCGCCTTTTCATTTCTTTCTCTCTCCCCTGATCTTCGTCTTTTTATCTCTTTCAGTCTTTCCTGTCATCTCCTCACTCCCGTTTACTTCCATCCTCCAGGCAGCAAGGGTTAACCTTGTGTAGTTACCAAACCTTGGGTAGTTATATTCGGTTATAGCGGCGATGCATGGCTGGCGTCTCGAAGTGTTCACTATTCAACCTTGCAGCGTCCCCTTGTTGAGCTCGCTGGTGGGTGGCCACTATCGGCGCCAAACTTTACGCAGTCTGTATGGCTAACTTTTTCCCCCCTCTCCCTGATCGCCGCCCGAAAAGGTGGCGCACCGAAAACCTGTTCCTCATTTCAAAACCAAAGCAGTCTTTCCCCAAGTTTCGTGTCGTACATAGCCAGAAATAAAACAAAATAGTCCGCGGAATCTCACCCTTTCTTGTCTCAAAAACACTCACCGAAGCAATCGGCCCGGGATATCGTGTAACCAAGTTGGGAAGTGGAGACCCCCATTTGGAGGTTTGCGACAAGCTGCAATTAGACAACTTACCTAAACTGATAGCGTTTGGGGACGTCCCAGTTTCCGTAGGCCCCCACAGGTCCTTAAACACAGTCCGTGGTGTCATGTCTGATGACGACCTTCTTGGATTATGAGAGAGTGAATTATGGGAAGGCTGGCAAGACCAGAACGTGGTAAAGGTTCAAAGAATAGTAATACGACGAGACAAAAAAGAAACACCAACGAAACATATAATTATCACCTTCGGTACTATCGATTTACCCGATTCAATTGTAACCGGATACTGCAAGCTTCGAGACAGGCCCTACATACCAAATCCTCGTAGGTGTTTCAAATGTCAGCGCTTTGGACACGGATCGCAAAGCTGCAGAGGGCACGCGACCCGCGCAAACTGTAGCTCTAACGAATACCCACCGGACAATTGTACTGTTGCAGGCCGCTGTGCCAATTGCGAAGGAGACCATCCCGCTTACTCACAAACGTGCTCATCCTGGAAAAAAGAAAAACAAATTCTTCAACTTAAAGTTAAATGCAATCTGTCTTTTCAAAAGGCGTGCCAGCGCTTCTCCCTCCATAACAACCACTCTCCTTCTTTTGCAGATGTGACGCGCCAGTGCAGCGCCACATCTTTCCGCGTCTGCGAATGTCACACGAAGTGTGACCCTGTTCGTGGCATCTGCGCCCAAGGCTCCGCCTCTTGCCAAACAGGTTCGGCAGACTTCAGAGTCTGCCGGACCCCGGACAACTGAACCTGCAGTTACGTCCGAAGCTTCTGTGAATGTGCCTGCTCATCAGGCACCATTCACCACCTTGCAGGAGGTGATGGATACAAGTCTCACTCCTCCGGCGCCTCAGACGCCAAAGGATAGGCGCAACTCTTTGGAGCGCGCCCAGAAAGAAAAACACGTCCAATTACCGGGCCCCCAAAAGGCCCTGTAGCCTGAAGTGACGCTTCTTGTACTCACAGCGCCACACATCTTTAAAATGACACACATAATACAGTGGTACGTGAGAGGCCTGCTGAGGAACCTCGACGATATCCAAGAACTTTCACACAAACATACACCAAAAGGGCTGTGTGTGCACGAAACACACTTAAAATCAAGACACTAACTTTATTCGCAATTACGTTATGTTTCAAAAGGACCGAGATGATGCTGTAGCCTCATCTGGTGGTGTTGCCATAATCGTTATTCAAGGAATAGCCTGTACACTTTTACCCTTTAAGACTTCTCTGGAAGCAGTAGCTGTCCGAGCCGTCATCTTCATCAAATTGGTAACAATTCGCAGTATATACATACCGCCACACCATCACCTGATTAAAGACGAGTTTCAGTCGCTGATAGATGAACTTCCAGTACCGTATCTCGTCCTAGGGGACTTTAATGCTCATAGCCATGGGGTGACTCTCGCTGCGATGCGCGAAGCCGCCTTATTGAACAGTTCCTTTTCTCTTCTGGTGCGTCTCTACTCAATCGAAAAGAGTCAACATACTATAGCCTTGCTAATAATACCCACTCATCAATAGACCTCAGCATTGTCTCTCCATCGTTCTTATCGATACTTGCATGGAAACTCGCAAACAATCCTTACGGAAGTGAACATTTTCCTGTAATTGTGAATACACTAACATCCTCTGAATGTCCTGCTCATGTTTCCAAATGGCTCATAGAAAAAGCCGATTGGGACTAATTTTATAAGATAGCAAGCCTAAGGTAGACTGACATATGCAGCTCTAGCATACATGCTTCTGTAGAGTTCTCTACTGCTTTTCTTATTGAAACTGCGGCTAAGTGCATTTCGCAAACATCCGGACTACCCAGAAAACGGCGCATTCTTTGGTGGAACAGTATCTTAATGCGCGCAAAGAACAAAACAAAGCATGGAAGCGTCTTCGAGACGCCTCATCCACCGATAATCTTGTAAACTTTAAAAACATGAAGTCACGAGGCAGGAGAACACGTCGACAGGCCAGAAGAGAGAGCTGGCAGAAGTTTTTATCTGGCATCAACTCATATACACAGGAGGCTAGAGTCTTGAGCGTGGTCAGTAGGGTAGTTGGGCGAGAAGCACAACCTCTTCTTCTAGTAAATACACAAGGTAATGGTTTGGAAGACCAAGCGAACTCCCTCGGTGCACACTTTGAACAGGTCTCCAACTCAGCCCATTCCAGTCCAGCGTTCCAACGTTACAAAGCAAGAACAGAAAACAAGAAATAGAATGGAAATTCACATATAATGACACATGCAATGAACCTTTCGTCTTAGCAGAGCTAAAAGCATCACTAAATTGCTGTAACAGGACTGCCCCAGGCTCCGACTGTATAGTGTACGAAATGCTGAAACGTCTGCCCCATGAAACACAAAAAACTCTACTTTCCTTGTATAATGCTGTTCGGTTTTCCGGAGAGATCCCTTCCACCTGAAAAGAAGCTATCATTATTCCAATTCTTAAACAGGGTCAGGACCCAACTTCAGCGTCAAGTTACAGGTCCATAGCATTGACGAGTTGCCTGTGCAAGGTCTTTAAGAAAATGATAAACAGGCGACGGATGCATTTTCTTGAAAAAATAGCCTACTTGACCCATACCAGTGCGGGTTTCGGGAGGCTAAATCCACTATTGACGACCTTGTCCGTATCGAGGCACAAATTCGTGATGCTTTAATTCACAAACGCATTTTTCTTTCTGTGTTTCTAAATATGGAGAGAGCCTATGACACAACGTCGCGCTTTGGCATACTACAAGACCTTTCACACCTAGGTGTGCGGGGCAGAATGTTGGCAATAATTGAAGGCTACCTGTCCAATCGGACATTCCGTATTCGAGTGGGATATGTGTTGTCCCGTACATTTGTTCAAGAAACAGAAGTGCCGCAAGGACAGGGTATTGAGTTTTACACATATTAAAGTGTGAATGTACTTCTTGCGCCTCGTTATCCCACGAAATATGTTTTATTGTACATATGTTGACGACGTGCAGGTCGGTTTTAATTCCTGTCACCTCTCAGTGTGTGAACAGCAGGTTCAATTAGGTTTGAACAAGGTCTGTCAATGAGCAGATGAGAATGGCTTTCAAATTAACGCGCAAAAAAGTACCTGCATCTTGTTCTGCCGGGAAAGGGGGGTTCATCCCAATCCTGAGCTTGACCTGAATGGTGAACGTCTGTCTGTAAAGTCTGAGCATAAGTTCCTGGGCCTTATTTTGCACGCAAAAGTAACCTTCATACCATATATCAAATATATAAAGAACAGGTGCCTAAAGACAATGAATATTCTTAAAGTGTTGTCACATACTACATGGGGTTGTGGCAGGAAATGCCTGATGGATTTGTATAGAAGCCTCATACGAATGCGTCTCGATTACAGTGCTGTCACCTATCAATCAGCGACCCCATCTGCCCTAAAGATGCTTGCCCACGCTCACCATCTAGGCATTCGCCTTTCTACGGGTGCCTGTCGAACTAGCCCCGTAGAAAGCATGTATGTAGAATCAGATGAGTGGTCACTCTATCTGCAGAGATGTTACCTGTCCTTCACATACTATCTCAAGGTTAACGCTGACGAGGAACATCCCGCTCATACCATAATTAATTATGTGTCCAATGCTGCCCTGCTCAACAACCGTTCTTCAGTGAGACAGCCCTCCTCGATCCGTGTAAGAAGCCTCACCGAGGAAACAGGCGTGCCACTTCTAGAGGACCAGTTGATGGCTCCCACGGCATATCCACGGCCGTGGCAGTGGCAGATATTAGACTGTGATGTATCCTTCGTGGATGTTACTAAACACGCACCTACTGGACACATCCACACAGACTTCCTTGAACTTCAACATAAATACATTTGCCCGGAATTCTTTACAGATGCGTCGAAGTCTCGCACTGGTGTGTCCTATGCAGATGTTGGCCCATATTTTTCACAATCTAGTATTCTGCACTCACAAATAAGTATCTTCACTGCAGAAGCCCATGCGATATGTGTAGTCGTAAAGCATATTAAGGAATCACATTTGCCACGTGTGGTTGTGTACACAGATTCGCTGAGCGTCGTAACAGCTTTGAAAACACTGAGAAAACAGAAAAATCCTGTCCTAATATCACTTTACTCTCTTTTATGAACGATTTACGCCCTCAAACGACAGGTTGTGATGTGCTGGGTGCCAGGGCATCGCGCTATCGCTGAGAACGTAATGGCGGACCAGCTGGCTAGGTCTGCGCACGACCACGCACCCACCACTACATTTCTGGCCGTCCCTGCTATTGACATGAAACCCTTCCTACGACGGGAACTGAGGACGTTCTGGCAACACCTGCGAAAAAGGGAAACGAATAATAAATTGCACGGTATCAAACTGAGACTTGAAAATTGGCCAACAGTATCTAGATCCCGCTACACACAAGTCACACTTACAAGGATACAAATAGGACACACTCACTCAACACATTCACACCTTTTATTTAATGGCGATCCGTCATTGTGTGAGAGATGTAGAGAACATCTTACGGTTCTCCACAACCTTGTGCAGTGCAATGAACTAGATGCTGTGAAAAACAAGCACTTTTTGCTTCCCTACCGACAGCAGCTGCTGCTACATACGGCCATGCTCATTGGTAGGGATCCGCTTTTTAAAATCGAATCCCTGTTTGCATTTTTAATTATATACGTAGGTTTCAACCCATATACCGAGCTGATTCGTAGCAAAACCTCACTACTGAGGTTGCGGCTGTGGTGGCTACATCTTCAGCATAGTTTTATTGTCACGACAATTCGCTTTAGGCCTCACTGAACACATTTCAAGCGAGTGTCATGCTTTTATTACTCCTATATTTTTGCCCGTGTAAGCGCGAGAAATTTTAAGACCCTTTTACAGCCACATATGATATACTTCTGCACATCGCTTGTCTACTGAAATGGCGCTCTTTGGCCATCGATTGGCCCTTGCGCCATTAAGCTCTCCACATCATCATCATCGGTTTCTGTGCTGCTCCCTGTAGAACTCCTCCGCCACCTTGAATATCTTGTTCATATTGCTTATTAGTCATGACATTTCCTTACTTGTACCCTATACGTCCAATTTTTGCCTGCGCACAAGTTTGTCTTCGCAACTTTTTAGCTTTTCCGCTTTGTCAGCCTGTTCAATTCCATCCATGTTATACCTTCTGATGTACGCTACCTAACGCCTATTGATTACTTTCGAAAGCTCCCCTAGGGCTATTTTGTCAGCTGCTTTTAATGATTGCGTGGTTTTCCGTCTCCTAATGAGATTTTTTTTCGACATGCTATAACCAACCTAATTGAGTCATGTCGGGGCGAAGGCGAGCTAGCGGAAGAGGGGACTGTCACGTGCAGCCTGTGAGGATCGGCGAAGCACCTTGACGCGTACTAACGTGACGCGAGGAGGAGGTGTTGTCCGGGCAAGTTCAGACAGGCGTCTCCGCGCAGGGAAAACCAACGCATGGATCACACAAGACAAAAAGGCCTGGCGGCAAAACCATAGTGGCCATGTTTCCAGCGCTTAAGCCGTCCGCGATCAGCACTTTGCTCTAGCAAGAAGTGAGGCGCCAAAGTGAAGGGCACGCTCGATTCCAAGAATGTAATAGGGGTAACAGCAATATACTTGCGATAATGTGGCGAAATTCATAGCTATAGCCTTCGTTTCGGAAACTATGACGTCGGAGCTTCTCGATGTAATATTTTACTGGTTTCTTTCCAGGTTACATAGGATGAAGGCCTTTCGTGCTGACAGCCTGTCCTTGATTGGCTTACTTTTTTTGTTTATAATAGCACAAGTACCTACTTGCGTACTGTCGGGACAATTTTTCAGTATGTATTTTTTCTTGTTTATATTCAAGCCTTATTTGTAGCAGTATGTGTATTTCAGTTGATAAAGCCGTTAAGGCTTCTGCACTTCTCATCATACCCACCACATCGCCTTCAGGTCTGACTGAAATATCTGCGTAATTTTTGTTTAGAAGACGTGGTGTATACCACGGCTGTATGATCTGTTCAAAACCTTCTGAAGTGGTGTAGCTGTTATGGTGCTCAAATGCTAATCTGTAATGTGTTGAATAGATTGTTGACCCGCTAACACTATTTTTAGATACAAGAGGCTCTGTAATTAGATTCAGGTGTCCCTTAAGGAACCCTAGGAGGTTGAGATTTCCGAAGCCCTTTGGTAACGTATCTAATAATGACATCGTGGTTTTTGTATGTTAAACCAGAACAAATATCATGTCAAGAGTTTGAGCAAAGAGAAGTAAACGAGTAAACTGGAGGGTTGTCCTTTAATGGAAGGCGAATATTGAACCCTGCATTATGAGTGAAAGTTGAAAAAATCGCAGCATAACCGCAAAGGGAATGGTGATGACTAGACACCGAATTAGACGCAAATGTCTATTTTGTTCCTTGCCTTCCTATCGTGCTGTTTTGATATATGAGCATGAATTAGAGGTCTAGAAGGCCCTTTATAGTGTTTTATAGTGCCTAGAAATGCCCTCTTTCAATGTTCACGCCTAAATGCGTATTAGTGTCTATAAATGCCCATTTCCCAAATCAGCGCGTATATGAGTGCTATTTGCGCCCACAATTTGTTTTCAAGCTTGCTTTGAAACCATTATTCCTGTGAAAAAAAAGCAGCATTGATATTTCCAAATACTGCAAGGTTCCACGAAAATACCTTGTTCTAACAATATTCACAACAAAACCGCTAAACGCAATGAAATGGCACTCGCTTTCCACCATATGCTACAAAGATGACATGAGCGATTGGAAAAGGAGCATGAAGAGTGCAAACGACTAATCCTGCAGCACTGATAGGAAGCACATGTAAGAGTCTGCTGGAGAATGAGAAGAGAAAATTAAAGATGGGAAAAAAGCAAGAGTGGGGTCTATGGCCGAGGAGGCGGCGACCGTCTTCTACAGACAGCTGTCTAGTGTAATGAAGGAACTGAGCAACACCCCTGAAAGCATGAGTGTTGCGGGTGAAAAAGAACTGCAGGTTTTTTGTGCGGCCGCGAGTATACGTGGCAATTAATGAAAAACCATGAAGCGCTACTAATGTATTGCTCATGTTGATTCAGTGGTAGCGAAGGCCGCCAAATTGTTATACTTTATAAAGCGAAGCCTGAGCCAGACGTTGGCATGTTTACAATTAACGGTGCATACATTCGCCCTATGCCTGAATGCACTTGTACCGTATAAAAATCATTGGTATATATTCTAAAATGACAAATGTGAAAAAATAAAGAACAGGGCTGAAAGATTTGTCCTAAGCCATTATTCAAAAAATCACAGCTGTACCAATATCAACAAGGAACTAGAATGGGAATTACTATAATCCCGGTGAATTAAACTGCGGTTACAACTCCTATGCAAAGCAGTTCACGGTAAACCTCACATTCGAAAATGAATGTACCTAAACAGTCCTCTGCATGCAATGTTTATCACAATTTTAGACTGTTTGTGAGTTTCATGCCTGAACAAAATGAGTTATAAAAATAAGCGTGTTGTGCCAATGAAGGTGTGTTTCTTTTACATTGTAACCAATCTGCTGCAGCTTCTTTGGGTAAAAAATTGTCATGTGCACGTGGCTTTTGTTTTGTTTGCAACTTACTACTTTAAGTACCCTTCTCTAGGTGAGATAAAAAGTTATAGTTAGACCCTAGAAAGTCCTGCATGCCCCAATAAAAGCGTTCTACCTCGGTTATTTTTAAAACTGGTTCGCTGCGAGCCACAGAACTATGATGTGAACAGGCAAGCTTGACTCATTTTTCTCTCATCCATATAGCCATCACGAACCTGATTTCTTCCCTGCTTTTTTCGAGATCGGGGCTGGATGATCACACAATGCATAGGCACCAAGAACCTCATGCGTACGCAATGTCACGCGCGCATGACGTGCCCCAGCCTAGTTGTGCACATACGCCATCAATGTAGTGTCATTTCGGCGTTCTGTGTTGTGTTTTACCCGTTTCTGTGGGATGGATCAGTCAGTGCATGTACTTTTGTAGAGGATGGCATGGATCATGTACCGTGACCATAATACACGACGTCGCTGCGTTGAAATTGCGGGAAGAGACGACGCACCAAACACAATTTTTTTATTTGTATGATATATAAGGAGACGTTGGCGCCGAAATATGGAACCGGATAGTTCTTAGCTCTTGAGTGAAACTTGAACACGTACCTTAAAGTAAAACATAAAAAGCAGTACATGCAAAACAGAACACTCGGGCACAGATATGCAAAGATGCACTTATAGGACATATCACAACAAAAATGTAAGTGTTCGAAAGTCAAAGGATTATGTCTCTGAAAATGTCTCTAGTTGTTCTTCGTCCAACCAGCACAAAAAAGCAGAGCGCACACGCCTGGTCCTTATAAATATGTATTCGCTCGTGTGTACATGATAGTCGACAAGTCATTCACTTCAGTACCCACATATAATGGGTGTCACGTGATACCGCACATAATAAGTACATGTGTTACACAAATGAAAGTTCGTTATTTCTTTGTACTTTCCAGCAGTTCCACTGTCCTGTAAGAAACGTGTTAATGCTTTAAAGCATGCGGCTGTAAAACTCCAGTTGGCCACGGGCCCAGACGTTTCTTCATGCTAAACGGTAGCGCTCTAACGCCAACAGTTCTGATTTAGGACGGCGTCTCGGCGTGTCATGGTGTGGACAGTCTATGAGAATGTGACATACGTCTTCATTTATAAATCCACATTCACATTCCGGTGTTTCAGCTCTGCCAGTTCTGTGCAGAAAATGTTTTGTGTATGCGGTGCCTAGCCTCAATCGGTGAATTAGAGTTTCCATTCTTCTATCTAATGCCAGCGTGATTTGGAATTCAACAAATGGATTGATGTGTTATAAATCACAGCTCTTTGTACTTTGGTCAAACCAAGCAGTTTTGCTCAGTCTGAAAGCTGTAGTCTTTATAATACTACGCAATTCATTTTTCGAAATTGGCAAAGAAACAGTAACGTCTTTACGATGTGCTTGTCGTGCTGTTTCATCGGCCACCGTGTTTCCAGCAATGTTGCAATGGCCAGGTATCCACTGAAATTTGACCTCATGTTGCGCCTTCTTTGCTTTGGTGAACTTTTTTAGCGTTTCGTATGTCATACTATTACTAACTACTGTCGTGTTTGTACTGGAGAGTGATCTTAATGCGGTCTGTGAGTCACTGAAAACTACGAATTTTTGCGCGTTTGCGGCTGAGTTTATAACCTTCATAGCATACAGTATAGCGAAAAGCTCAGCTGTAGTAGATGACGTCAAGCGACATAATTTAAATGACTCCTGATTATTAAGCTGTGGTAAAATATAAGCCGATGATGAAGACATTGTAAAACTTGAACCATCTGTGCAAATGAGTATGTACTCTGAATACCGCATGTGTATCTGATGAAGTGCAAGTTGTTGAGCAGCTCGGATGAACATATCTCTCTTTCTGATGATGCCATCCAGTGAGAATTCAATGCTTGGTAGTGCAAGCAGCCATGGAGGATAGTTCCTTTCAGAGTTCCAAAATTCATTTCTTCGTAATATATGTACAATATTCTGTAATTCTTTATGAGCATTGCTTTTATCCCTTCGTAAAATCTCCAGTGCCAATGGGTGGTCCTTGTGTTGCGTCTGTAAGAGAAAAAAATGGCGGCATGTTTTGATTGTTTTCATGATTGGAAAGGGTGGTTGTTGAGTTCCTGCTATGACGAGACTGCTGGAAGTCGCTCGTGGAACACCTAGCAGACGTGCAGTCCCCTAGCTAATAGTCTTTGAAGTCGCTCCTCTGTAGTGTGGGGAAAGACCATGGAAGGCTGTTGCAAAACATGCAACTTTTTGTCGTATTAAAACATTGTAAACAGCGAGCATAGATGATATAGATCCGCCCCATGATGTTCAGCAATTCTGCGGAATATATTCACTAGCACATTCACCTAGTTTTCGAATTTCTTTAGGTGACGTGCCCATGATAACTGCTCTACAAGTAGTACTCCAAGAGTTGAAGCGGTGTCACAATCATTAGTGGTTCTCCTTCTAAACTGAGATTGAAGTTTTTTCAACGTCTTACGGGTGAAAGGCAATACAGCTGTGTTTGCGGGCGACAGAACCATTCCCCTTTCTTTTAAAAAGTTGTTAATAATATTTATGGCGTCTTGCAATGCAATCTGAATTAACCGTACGTCCGTGCCAGATGCCCAAATGCACACATCATCTGCATATAAAGAGTATTTCAACTTAGAAGGCAGTCTTTTAGCTAAATCAGCCATAATACAGTTGAAAAGAAAGGGATGAGTACGCTTCCTTGTGCCACTCCCTGTCTGACATTGTGTTCCGCACTTTTTCCTTCGCTCATCTGAATGAGTATTTGCGACCTAATAGAAATTTAGATATCCACCGCAAAGACCTGCCGTACAGTCCAAGTTCCAACATACTCAGCAGAACATGAGTACGACTAACTGCTTCAAATGCCCTTTTGACATCTAAAAACACTGCTACCGTCAAACTACCACAGGCGCGTTCATGCTCCACATACGGTACTATGTCCAGTGTTGCATTCATTGTGCATCTCTGTTTCCTAAGAGCTGCTAAGTAGTTGGAGAATACACCAGTTATGTTGCACAACCACTGAAGTCGCGCATGAATCATTTTTTACATTACCTTACATAGACAGCTTGTCAGACTAATTGGCTGGAAGGATGATGCGAGCAATTTTTCGAGACTTGGGGCAATTTCTTTCATCCTAAATTATTGTTAACTATCTAAGAGTGTAGTTGTGCCCGTTGGCCCAAGATTCTTTATCATATTGTTTGTAATGCTGTCCGGTCAAGAGGCTGATTTTTGACGACATGATGCTGTAGCACAGTGAAGCTCACTTAACGTAAATAGAGGGTCTAGTTGAGGATGCACGGCCCAAAAGCAAGCATTATTTTCTGGCTGGCTAACATGACAGAATTATCAAATAAGCCACATTGTGATGCGGCGGGCCTACTGATAAGTTGACAAAATTCATCTGCTACCACAACTTCCCATTTGTCCAAGGCTACTGCAAGACCACGAAATGGGAAGCTCTGTGATACAGGGCCACTAAATGCTCGAATTACAAGCTAAATTCTTGAAACAGGTAAGTGGGGAGAGAGCGTGTCATACGAATTACGCCAGCGTGGTTTGCCTAACTTTTCTAATCGTGTGCGCATTACACTGAGGAGTTTCTGCGCATTTTTATATGCTTCTGAACTTACGCTGCATGGTAGGCCCTTTCTGAACGTCTTCTGATGGCTCTTAGATGTTCATACTCTCCATCGACTGCAGCATAGTCTTTTGGAATCAGGACTTTTTTGTACATTTATTCGCATTATCTTGCAGAAATTCAGTAAAGCTTTCAACTGTCCTAAGTTCACTGTTTTGGTTTGTTAGCAAGTACCGAAAAGTTTTCCTATTCGTACGTTTGCTGTAGCGCCTGATGTCGTCATTTCACAAGTAAAGGTGATTTATAAGAATTTATAAGATTTATAAGAACCACGTGTGGCTACATCTATTGTCCATCCAACACCATTCACTAGATCTTGGGAACACATGGTGACATCGCCGCAACTCGAGTAATCATTCCCTCGGAGAAAACTTGGGGAGCCGTCATTTAAAACTGTCAAATTGCATTTGTCTGCGGCACACTCAACAACGTTGTCTTGTGCCGCAGACAACAACGTTTGTCTGCGGCACACTCCACGAGTAACACATCGATCACTACTCCAGATTCTGTAGTGCGAATTATAGTCCCCACATATAAACGTATATAATTGAAAATATTGACGACATTTGTTAGCTGTTCCACTGAAATGCGGCTTGAGGGTTGTAGGTAAAATTTGATCACTGTTCCGCACTGCTCACCAAAGGATACTTTGAAAGCGACGAATTCCGGGAAGTCCGAATCACTTGAGTGAACTTGGTGAGAAGATAGGTCCTTTCTGACGCACAGATGTACTCTGCTAGGACCATTTCGACGAGATGACATATATCATGTAGTTGGAGAGGCGGAAATCATCATTCATTCCTGCCTCTTGGATGCAAAGTATTGGAAAGTTACATTGCAAATGTAGTTTACGGAAATCAGCACACTTCCTTCGAAGACTGTTGGCGTTCCACTGGTATATGAAGACATTTTTGTAGCGCTTATTCATATGGTACTTGTCGCAGGTTTGACCCGGATTGTTCACACAATAGTGCTTCCAGATGCAGCAGGGCTTTTACCTCTGGCAGGTTGTTTGCTTCCGGTAGAGCAGACAGGATTTCCTTAAGTGCTGTGAAAAGCATTAGTAGAATCAATTGCATGACTGATGCCGAAGCATGGTTCTTATTGAATGGTTCAGTTTCTGAGGTCTGTTGAGAACGACGTGACGCTTCGATGTTGTAGCTGGGGTGAACACTGGCGCAGTCGCTTCTGCTACTTTCCGGCTGAGGTCGCTTGGGCGTTTGCAGCTTTGACGCGTAGGTTGGGGTACTTGAATGTGCTTCTCGTGAGTGATCTCTTGGGTGTTCTCTTGGCGGTTCTCTTGGTATGTTTGTCAGGTGTTGTTGTTGTGGTGTGCGCTAGGGTAGATCACGTACAGGATGAACAATCTCAAGGTTTCGAGAGGGTTCATTGGGGTGCGGTTTTCTTCCATGGATAAGCTCAAGCTGATGCATTTATGCAGCAGCTTTACTTTGCGGGCCACCTTCACAGTTTGTACACTCAGGCTGAAGAACTGACTTGCGCTCTTTAAGGTGGTGTTCCTCTGAGCAGATCTTACACCAGCGTGTGTTACGGCAACTTTCCGTCTCGTGTCTGAATCGCTGGCAGTTATAACACCGAAGTGCTGGACCAAGATATTCTTCCACTGGGTGACAGGTGAATACTAAATAAATTCTTCCTGGAATGGAGCGGTCATCTCGAAAAGTCAGAATCACTGAGTAAAGTGGACGCGACGTTACTGCTCCATCTACCTGGCGGTAATATTTCATTTGCCGCCGCGCCGATATATCTCCTGAATCTCGCAAGTACTGTAGGAGTTGTTCGTCATATAGTGTAGACCGTCCACAGACGAATAGTCTCACTGAACGGTTCAACCGCACACTTGGCGACATGCTGAGGATGTACACCTCCTCCAACCACACTATCTGGGACGCTGTATTACCTTTTGTTACTTTCGCTTACAACACCGCGACGCAAGCGACTACCGGTTTTTCCCCGTTCTTTTTGATGTGCGGCCGCGAACCATCCCACCCACTCGAAACCATACTCCCCTAGCACCCTGATGCATCGGAGTGCTCCCCGCTTTCGGAAGTCGCCAGATACGCTGAAGACTGTCGTCAGTTGGCTTGGTCTATGACAAGTGAGTCTAAAGGTCTACAAAAAACCTGACATGACGACGCTCATCACATAGCACCTACGTTTTGTACTGGCTCCCTCGTGTGGCTTTGGGTGCCCCCGCACGTTCCTGGCCTGTCTTCTAAACTTCTGGCCCGGTACCATGATCCATACCATGTCATTGACGCAACCTCACCGGTGGATTACATCATCGAGCCCCTAACACAATCGCCAGATTTGCGCCGTCGAGGACGCGAGACCATACACGTCGACCATCTCAAGCCCTACTACGACCCCCTCATTGCGCCTTCTCCCTGAGTCGCCAGGATGACTACTCTTCACCCCGGGGGTATTGTAGTGGAGCATACGCACTAACGCGTATGCGCCTTCCAAAGAGAACGAAAAATGCCGTGCTCTGATTGCACGAGAACCTGGGCCGCCTTTGCCAGACTTGTCGTACGGCCATTTTTCTTTGCGACATCGTTGCGACTTCTCTAGTTCAATAAACGTCATCACAGTCTAAATACTGCAGAGGCACATGCTTTACTTTTCTAACATACCGAGTGTATGACTCTCGGATGAAAGGCTGAACTTTCAGGCCGCCTACATTCGAAAGCATCAGAAGACGCTTGGCTGAAGCTACGGAAGCAACGCTGACACTGAAGCGTCCATCTCTGGTCGTTCTGAGTGACTGCGCTTTCTCATTAGCAGCGGAAACTACTTCGGCTGACACTTGATTGGGGTTCACTTTCCAGAAACTAGCACCTTTAGCTGTTGGACGTAAGATAACTGGGATGCCCTCTGCTCGTTTCTTTTTATATGCAACAAACGTGAATGGTTCATCTTCGCTCATTTTTTCTTCATCTTTCAGGTAATAAGTTAACGTTCTATCGTCGGAAAGATTCTCTTCTAAACGAAGCTTTTTGCTCTCAGCTTCATCGTCTTCCATTGCTGCTGGGCTCAATGGAGCCATTCCGCGGTTGTGAATGAGCAAACGTGCCGACTTTATGATGTTTTGGCGCAGCTTTATGCCCCCAGGCTTTTCATTGTGTCCTGCAGTATCACTCATGAGGATTGACGCACTTGGACGAGCATAAGACTCGTGGCGATGGCTACCAACCACCTTAGTGTTCGCGTACTAGCGAAGTTTTTGATAAAGGAACCTCCTACCTATGAGGCGCTGAGCCTTCGAAGTCTTCACCCGACGTCTTGTTGGAAGACCGAGGAGAAATGGATGTCAGCGTAATAGTCCAAGAAAAGAGCAAAAATCAAACAATGCACAAAAAGAGCGCCTGAACAGAGCCACTTATTCTTCTGCCTTCCCACCAAACAAAGGCTAAGCGTTGTCAGGGTTGGCGAAGGCACAATGCAGGAACGACAATAACAGGAACACAAGTGAAGTGGCGTAGCAGTAGTAGTAGTAGTACATGGTCCTAGTATTGCCATTTTTTGTAAGTTTAGTTTTGCGTGAAAAAAAAACACTACGATATGATTATGAGAGACACCGTAATGAAGGTCTCTAACATTTTGACGATCTGGTGTTCTTTAACGTGCACTGACGTTGCACAATACACTGGCGTCTAACTTTTCACCTTCATGTAGATGAGCCCACTACGGCCAGAATCGAATCCGCGACATTCGGATCAGCAGCGGAGCGGTGTCACTAGTACACCGAGGTGGACGCGAAACAAGAGTCGATCAGTTTGTTGCATCGCGTGCACACTGAAAGCAAAAAAAAAAAACTAACGACAAGCTCACATTTCATTTGAACTTTTTATGACTTTTTTTCAACGTTCATTCATTATACCCGCTCCGAAAGGGCAGCGCATAGGCACAGGGCAAAGAAAGAAATAGAGACGAAGAGCGCCGTCATTCTTTTCTTTCTGCCTTTGCGCTTCCCTTTCAAATTGATATGAAGTAGCTAGCCCAAACCAAAGTACTTCTCATCCATGCTACGCAACAGAACACACAAATTATACATGTCAACTAGAATAATGTCACGTACAATTCTCTCGATGAAGCACTGTTCAAAATGCAGGATGTAGTCAGGAGGCGAAACATTTTTCGTCTGTTTTTCAAAACAAAGCTAGCATTTAAACAAGTTCTGATGATTGTACGGTGAGTGACGTCAGAGCGCCAATGTCAACGTAAAGTAGCGACGTAAAAGCAGGGCCATTCCTTGCTGTACGTCACTCCCTCCATCTTGGGGCACCCACCCGCGAGAAAGAAAGTGACATTCAGTAGAAATGTATTCTTTTTCTGCTACTTGTAGCGGTGCACAACTTAGCAGGCATAATCCAAAGTGCGCAGTGCTTACATTACACTTGTCAGCTTGAAATACCGAAAGCTAGTTAGAGGCCCGCTAAGTTGTTCACCGACAGGCGAAAAATTGATCCTAGGTGAGGAGACCTGTCGTTTCCCTCTTCTGGGGTATCAGTGAACTGGTTATTTGCTCCTGCGTTGCCCTTGCCAGCCACGACGAAAGGAAGGAGACCCAAGAGAGTGTTGATTGAATGTTCAACACTTGAATCACAATTCTGAAAGAACGTAATCTGCGATTTGCGGGAAATCCATGCCGATGTTCAACCACTGGTGCCTTTGTGCAACCCTTACAATATTGTCGCAACGTGAACACAGAGGTCGTATTTTAAGCAGCAGCGGGTCGGTCTTTATTATTTACCACGTGCCAGAGAGTTCCTTATCTTTCTCGTTTAGTGTTCTGCATAAAAGCGCGCAGATGTGCGTATGCTCTGTTGCCTTCGTCTTTTTTTTTTTTTTGCAAAAATCACGTGAATCTTGCCTACCTCCGAAAATGACATTGTCCCGATGCGCATACAAGGCGCTCTACTTAAAAAACGCACATATGCACTGGCACCCTCAAGACAAGCGAGAGTTATCTGGACAAGTAGGGTTTCATCCGAATGACATGCACGATCTCGGGTGAGCGGTTTCGGCGACTCGAACTGCAATCGCCATCAGGAAAAACTGCCTTGTTGACGTCGTTCAATCGTCGGGTGACTCGATATGGGCGAAGTAACGTAGTCATAGCTTCCCTGAAAGTCCGCGTCGACGTATTGGGATCCAGACACAGACCTTGTCACCTGGTCTGTACGTTACTAATCTACCTCGCAGGTCGTATTGCTTCGCATCTTTGTGTTGCTGGTGACAAATACGGACGCGGGCTACCTGTCGGGATTCTTCGGTGCGCTGACAAAATTCTTCGGCGTCAGCATGAGTGCCGTCACACTCGTGCGGCAGCATAGCGTCCAACGTTGTAGTGACTTCGTGCCCGTGTATAAGCTAAACGGCGTCATTTCGGTAGTTTCCTCCCAGGCGGTATTTTAGGCGAAGGTCACGTAAGGCAAGATTTCATCCCAGTTCTCATGTTATATGTCTACATACACGCAGATAATGTCTGCGAAGGTCTTATTAAGGCACTCCGTTAGTCCGTTCGTTTGAGAATGGTACGCAATTTTTCTCCGGTTAGCTGTACCGCTGAGCCTGAGAACCAACTCCAAAAGTTCTGCCATGAACGCAGTTCCTCTATCCGTGATGAGAACTGTTGGAGCATCGTGCCGAAGGACGTCGTTTTCTACGCTGAAATGAGCCGCTTCTGCTACTGTGGCCCTCGGCATGGCTTTATTCTCTGCGTAAAGAGACAAGTTATAAATAGCGACAATGATCAATCTGTTCCCTGTGGTAGAAGTTGGGAATGAGCCCAGGAAATTCATTCTGATTTCAGCGAATGGCTTTGCTGGTACTTGGATGGAGTGTAATGAGCCGGCCGGCTTGGCTTGCCTAAGGGTACTTTGCGTCTTTGGCAGTCGGCACAGGTTTGGACGTGATGTTTTACAGCAGTAGGTAGGTTCGGCCAGTAGTAACTGTTTTGCAGTCGGGAAAATGTTCGAGTGTAGCTGAAATGACCAGAGGTGAATTCACCTTGGCAGGCTTTGAGAATTGCTTTTCGCAGTGATGCAGAGATGATGAGCAAGTGTGGGCTACCGGTGGAAGAAAAGTGCTACTTGTATAGGACGTAGATTTTCAAACAAAAAGACGGTAGTCCTCTGGCGAAAATTGGCGGCACCTCTTCATGTCGTCATTCTAAGAAGTCGAAAAGCGGAAGCAGGTTAGGGTCACTGTGCTGCTTTTGTGAAATAGTGGTTGCGTTGATGATTTCCAAAAAGGCAGCGTCCATGGACTCGTCATTAATAGCGGCTCGCTCAACGGCTGACCGCGAAAGACAGTCTGCACCTGTATGATTCTTCCCTGATTTATAAACTATTATCTTATCAAACTCTTGAAGCCGACAGCTCCAGCGTGCCAAAAAGGCCGCATGTGTCTTTCAAGTTAGTGAGCCATCAGAGCGACTGGTGATCACTAACGACCTTGAATAGGCGGCCGTAGAGATATGTTCGAAATTAGAGAACCGCGCAGTCCACGGCAAGGCATTTTTTTTCGTTCGGTAGTCTAGTAGTTCTCCTCCGTGCAAGAGTGAGCTCTGCTGGTATAGGCTATCACCTTTTCGTAGTATCTTGCCATTTTATCAGTACGGCGCCCAAGCCTACATTACTGACGTCGGTGTGAAGAGCTGTTGCCGCTTCCTGGTCATAGTGCGCAAGAGCCGGAGGTGTTTGGAGGCGTTGGCGTAATTCCTTTAATGCAGTTTGTTCCGTTTCAGTTTTTTTCGTCTATTGCGGCGCCTTTCACACGCCAGAAAGGCATGTCAAAGGTGCCACAGTAGACGAAAATTTGGCGATGAATCGTCGGTTATAAGCGCAGAGGCCTAAGAAGCGCCCCACTGCTCTTTTGTCATGCGGTGCAGAAAATTTCGCAACACCGTCAATTTTGCCCGGGTCAGATTGAACACCATCGTGGCTGACTACGTGGCATAAGAAGAAAAGTTCACTGAAACCTAAATGGCACTTCTCTGGTTTTAAAGTCAGGCCAGCTGAACGTATAGCTTGTAGAACTGCGAGTAAACGACTTAGGTGTTCCTCGAGTGTAGCTGAGAAGACAATAACGTCGTCTAGATAGACCAAGCACGCCTGCCACTTCAAGTCTGATAGATAGATTGACAGACAGACAGACAGACAGACGGAAAGATAGATAGATAGATAGATAGATAGATAGGTTTATAGGTAGACAGATAGATAGATAGATAGATAGATAGGTTTATAGGTAGACAGATAGATAGATAGATAGATAGATGGATAGATAGATAGATAGATAGATAGATAGATAGGTTGATAGGTAGACAGATAGATAGATAGATAGATAGATAGATAGATAGATAGATAGATAGATAGATAGATAGATAGATAGATAGATAGATAGATAGATAGATATATATATATGTGGGGTTTAACGTCGCAAAACCACCATATGATTATGAGAGACGCCGTAATGGAGGGCTCCGGAAATTTTGACCACCCGGGGTTCTTTAACGTGCACCCAAATCTGAGCACATGGGCCTACAACATTTCCGCCTCCATCGAAAATGCAGCCGCCGCAGCCGGGATTTGATTCCGCGACTTGTGCCACTTCAGTTCTGATAGCAAAGTGTCCTTTAAACGTTGAAAAGTGGCTGGCACTGAGCATAACCCGAATGGAAGCACTTTAAATTCTTAAAGACTGCCGGGCGTCACGAAGGACGTTTTCTCACGGTCTTTCTTGTCGACCTGTATTGGACAGTTGCCACTTCGATTGATGATATGTGAGGTTTAACCTCCTCAAACCACCATATGATTATGAGAGACGCCATAGGGGAGGGTTCTGGATTTCGACCACCTAGGGTTCTTGAACGTGCACCCAAATCTGAGCACACGGGCCTACAACGTTTCCGCCTCCATCGGAAATGCAGCCGCCGCAGCCGCGATCCGAGCAGTTGCCACTTCGCAGATCCATTGATGAAAAATAGCGTGCATGCTGCAGCCGATCAAGAGAGTCATCCATGCGGGACGATGGGTAGACGTCTTTTTTCGAGACTTGGTTTAACTAGCGATAATCTATTAACCAATACGACGGGGGATTTCCAGGGACTTCTTGGAGGGTGTAATACGTCATCTTAGAGCATCTTCTAAACCTGCTTTTGTATCTCCTCGCGTTCTTTCAGAGCCACGCGATATGAATTTTGCCGGATTGTTCTCATATTTTCTTCAAAAATGATGTGATGCCGGGTCAGTGGTGTTTGCTTGACCTTCGGCGGGCACGAGAAACATTTTTGAAACTGGTGTATGAGTTCTAATAGGCGCTGTTTATTCGAGAGTGACAGGGTAGAGGAAATTAGAGCACTGCACGGGCTTGATTTTCCGGCTCGAGCTCGGCCTGGGCCCGCTTTATGAAGCCCGAGCCCAGCCCGGGCACGTGGTTCTAAGCCCAGGCCTGGCCCGAGCCCGGCCGTACATGACCAACCCCAACCCGGGTCCGGCCCGGGCCCGAGGGTATGTTTCGGTGCCCGGCCCGGGCCTAGCCGTACATGACCAACCCCAGCCCGGGCCCGGCCAAGGCTCGGGTGTTCATTGCTAAACTTGCTAAACTTGTGATTAGGCCTGGCCTGGGCCCACTAGAGAATATTAGTTGTTGACTATGATTATTAATGATGCTTTGTGCTTTGCAGCGGGGAATCAGAGAAAATATTCAGTGTGCACATGCGTAAAAATGTTTTTTTGCCCACCGTGATAACTCAGTGGTTAAGCTGTCTTGCTGTTAAGTAGTAGGACGTGGGTGCGTTACCATGGCCACGGCGGCCGCATTTTGACGGGGCAAAAGGCAAGAACACCCGTGTACATATATTTAGGTGAACGTTAAAGAACTCCAGGTGGTGGGAATTATTCCAGTCTCCACTACAGCATGCCTCGTAATCATATTTTGGTTTGGGAGCAAGGAATATAGATGAATTCTTGCCTATATGTCACATGACAAGTCATTAAAATAGCAGTAGAGGAAAAATAAAACATAGCAACAATTTTTTTAAAAAGAAAGTGTACAAATAACATGAAAAAGCCGATAGAATCAAACCCCGAACATTTTTGTTGATTCTCTTCTATAAACTCGCGTTGAAACATTTTAGCGAGGTACCTGTCATCGAACGCGTTCCGACGAACGTTCAGGACGTGCGTACAGCAGTTCATCCTCGCATACGGACACGGCGCCCTAATTATGTTGGCAACCTGGTCTGTCACGAACACCACATCGCTCAACATGCCTTCATCAATCCGCAACGTAGCACTCTTTTGTACAATCTCTTTACGGATGTTCTCTACCGTTTTTCTCTCGGGGGGAAAGTCAGTAGTAAACGAAAAAAGGCTCCTCTGTTCCCATTTCACACTTACGTAATGCGCCGTTGCAATGATATAGGCAATTTTCTTGTGGTCGTCGGTCCACATGTCAAGGGTCATCGAGCAGCGAATTTCCTTCATCGCTGACTGAATCTTAGGCATCACCACTTCTCGGAGTTCGTTTGCAACTTCAGACACTCTGCAAGACATCGTTGCAGTATGCGGAGTCACGGTCATCGCGGATATGCTCCCATACTTGGCATCAAGAGCAATCAGTTCGTCGGCAACATTGAAGAATCCATGATCGCAAACAACGTCAAATGGTCACATATATTTAGCGCACCACTTCGCGCAAGCAGTCGTCAGATTTTCCTTAGCGGTAGATGAAACCTGCCGTTTATTCTCAGAGAAGAACGAAGAAGTGGCAGTAGCGTCACCAGCAGCCTTGCATTTGTGGCGGTTCAGATGTGACGTTGGTGTCTTCCCATCATCATATGCGAAGAAAGCCTTGCAGCTTTTGCTAAGCACATGTCCTACTGGTCATAAGGTGTGCACGTCAACAACTTGCAGGAATTGTTTCCCCAGCTGGCTTTTCTTAGCTTGCTTGGAGACGAGCTTAAGCTCGCCGGCAACGAGCTTGTCTCGCAACACTGCTGCATACATAGCGCCACGTGTAGAGGAGACAAATTACGAACTATAGAACGCCAGTAACCAACACAATAAAAGCATCAGCGCGCTCTGCCGAGCTACGACACAACATGCAAAGCCTTCTCTTTTGTTCTCTCTCTTTTTCAGTATATGGCGACTTGGGCCCCATGCTACTTACGAAGCAGTTCCTTGCATGAGGTTCCTTATGGGTGGGCTGCTATATGCGTGTTCTCCACCCAGCCGAGTGTGGCCTAGCAACGGAGGCCATCTTTACTCTCTTATTCTTACGCGCTTTTTCCCACACATGCCTCTTATTTCTGCTCACGCACGAGGAGTCATCAAATCTCGCAGTGGTCACTGCAAGGCGGTAGAGCCTTCATTTTCCGGATAGCGCGAATCACACGCGCCTGCACCTTAAGATGCTTCAGGTGTGCGCCTCGTCAAGACAGTTACGAGCTTGCGGTGTCTGTGACAAGTTCATCATCATCATCATCAGCCTGACTACGTCCACTGCAGGACAAAGGCCTCTCCCATGTTCCGCCAGTTAACCCGGTCCTGTGCTTGCTGCTGCCAATTTATACCCGCAAACTTCTTAATCTCATCTGCCCACCTAACCTTCTGTCTCCCCCTAACCCGCTTTCCTTCTCTGGGAATCCAGTTAGTTACCCTTAATAACCAGCGGTTATCCTGTCTACGCGCTACATGCCCGGCCCATGTCCATTTCCTCTTCTTTATTTCAACTATGATATCCTTAACCCCCGTTTGTCCCCTAATCCACTCTGCTCTCTTCTTGTCTCTTAAGGTTACACCTACCATTTTTCTTTCTATTGCTCGCTGCGTCGTCCTCAATTTAAGCTGAACCCTCTTTGTGAGTTTCCAGGTTTCTGCTCCGTAGCTAAGTACCGGCAAGATACAGCTGTTATATACCTTCCTCTTAAGGGATAATGGCAATCTACCTGTCATAATTTGAGAGTGCTTGCCGATTGTGCTCCACCCCATTCTTATTCTTCTAGTTACTTCAATCTCGTGGTTAGGCTCTGTGGTTATTACCTGCCCTAAGTAGACATAGTCTTTTACAACTTCAAGTGCACTATTACCTATCTCGAATCGCTGCTCCTTTCCGAGGTGGTTGTACATTACTTTCGTATTCTGCAGATTAATTTTAAGACCCACATTTCTGCTCTCCTTGTGTAACTCCGTAATCATGAGTTGCAATTCGTCCCCTGAGTTACTCAGCAATGCAATGTCATCGGCGAAGCGCAGGTTACTAAGGTATTCTCCATTAACTCTTATCCCTAACTGTTCCCATTCTAGGCTTCTGAAAACCTCCTGTAAGCACGCGGTAAAAAGCATTGGGGAGATTGTGTCCCCCTGCCTTACACCCTTCTTGATTGGTATTCTGTTGCTTTCTTTATGAAGCACTATGGTAGCAGTTGATCCCCTGTAGATTTCTCCCAGAATGTTCATATATACTTCATCTACGCCCTGATTCCGCAGTGTCTGCAGGACGGCTGATATTTCTACTGAATCAAACGCCTTCTCGTAATCTATGAAGGCTATGTATAGTGGTTGGTTATACTCTGAGCATTTCTCTATTACCTGATTGATAGTATGAATGTGGTCAATTGTTGAGTAGCCTGTTCGAAATCCTGCTTGTTCCTTTGGTTGATTGAATTCTGATGTTTTCTTTACTCTGTTAGCAATGATCTTTGTAAATAGCTTGTACACTTGAGAGAGCAAGCTGATCGACCTGTAATTCTTCAAGTCCTTGTCATCTCTTTTCTTATGTATTAAGATGATGTTAGCGTTCTTCCAAGACTCTGGTACCCTTCCCGTCAGGAGACACATCGTAAACAGGGTGGCTAGTTTTCTAACACAATCTGTCCTCCATCTTTCAGCAGATCTGATGTTACCTGATCCTCACCAGCAGCTTTGCCTGTTTGCATGGTCTCCAAAGCTTTTCTGACTTCTTCTATCATTACTGGTGGGGTGTCATCTGGGTTACTGCTAGTCCTTATAGTATTAAGGTCGTGGTTGTCTCGGCTACTGTACAGATCTCTGTAAAACTCCTCCGCTATTTTAACTATCCTATACATATTGGTAGTTATTTTGCCTTCTTTGCCCCTTAGTGCATACATCCGACTTTTGCCTATCCCAAGTTTCCTCTTCACTGCTTTAAGCCCTGCCGCGGTGGTCAAGTGGCTAAGGTACTCGGCTGCTGACCCACAGGGCGCGGGTTCGAATCCCGGCTGCGGCATCTGCATTTCCGATGGAGGCGGAAATTTTGTAGGCCCGTGTGCTCAGATTTGGGTGCACGTTAAAGAACTCCAGGTGGTCAAAATTTCCGGAGCCCTCCACTACGGCGTCTCTCATAATCATATCGTGGTTTTGGGACGTTAAACCCCACAAATCAATCAATCAAATCTCTTCACTGCTTTAAAGCTTTGTGACAAGTTATATTCCCATAATTCCCTCACTGCCCAAGCGAAAATTAATATGACGCTTTGAAGGTGATTTACAATTTACAGTTTGACGAGAAAGATAGCCACATACAACTCGGCCTACACCTTTATAGGCGCAACGAAGAACGCGAGCAACAAATATCTTTGTTTACTTACAAATTGTATTGTATGTGTCAACCACAAATACAAAAACCGAAATCTTCGTTTGTCCCGCAGCCTGAAGCCCTGGCCCGGCACGTCGCTTCAAGCCCGGGCCCGGCCCAGGCCCATGGTTCAAGCCTGGGCCCGGTCCAGGCCCGCACTTTCGAGCCCTGGCCCAGCCCGGGCCCGCCCGAAAACGCTTCGAACGGCTTGGCCCGGCCCGAGGGCTGGCCCGGGCCCGTGCAGTGCTCTAGAGCAAATGTCGACAGACAAATGTGTAGAGGCTGGGATGGTCGCGTCGTCCGGTTGCAAAGCGAAGCAATCTCTGGCTTGATCCACATCATCATAGTAGGCAAATACTGTGCCATTCTGGATGTGACGGCGCTCATTGCTGATGTTGGTGAGGAGTACTTCTGCCCGACCTTCAGTTAGTGCCAAAACGCCTCTCACTTTGGAAACACCTTGCCTAAGCTATAGCGTGACTATTCGCTCCGCTATCACCTCGTGATAGCACGGTCGTTCACATAACACCGACACAAGGCAGCAAGATCTCGGCGGGAGGATCACATCATCGGCTACACGTAAATGTTGCAGTTGTTCTTCAGTGGGGGCGTCGACGCAAGGATGGGCGGAAAAGGTCACGTACGTTCTGGAATGTTCATGACACCACCGTTCTCTCGCAGGAAATTCATAGCCAAAATCAGTTCTTTAAAACAGTCCGGTAAAATCAGAAAAGTGGCAACGAAGCTGGAAGCACCGATTACTAGCCGAGCGGTGAATTTACCGGTTGGCGACATTAGCTGTCCACCAGCACTCCTTATGGTCGGCCCACTCCACGGCGTCTTGACCTTCTTAAGGCGGTCAGCGAGCTCTTGTCGCATAATAGAGAAGTCAGCACCAGTGCCAACCAGTGCTGTTACGATGTGTCCGTCTATAATAACGCTAAGGTTTGAATGTACAAATTCCTTGGCATTTGTACTCGAGGTTGCCGTCGACTTCGTCATCACCTTCGTCATGTCGTCTTTCTTTAGAGGCAAGGGGGTCTGTTCGGCGTCTCCGCGATTGCCAACCTTCCCCCGAAGGTCGTGGCAGTTTTCCTGGCACGGGCTCGGGGAGCGGTTTCTGACGGCGTCAGCGTAACTTTGGCGATGCGGGGAAGTATGACCTCGTGCAGGTGAGGGGGACCACCAGCGACCACGTGGTGAAGAAGTTTGGTTGGTCGGAAGATGATCAGCACCATGGTCACGAGAGTCTTCAAAATAAAATGAAGAGGGGCGAGAAACGTTTCCAATCCAGACTTCTCGATGGCGGAAGTAGCGCGAAATGTGGCCTCGTTCGCCGCAGTGGAAACAAAGGGGGTCGTCAGTCGGTAGTGCGCCACATGTTGATCCGACATACTGGTGGTTGCCGCACAGGTTACCGCAGCCACCAAGGCAAGGTAACGAGCCATGGCTGAAAACGTGCTTTTTTTTTTCTGGGGCAGGCAGAAGACGGCGGATGGCATCAGCATAAGTCAATGAACGTGGTTCAGGCGGTGGCGGGGATGGAAAGGCTTGCCGGAGTTCGTGGCGCAATATTTCTGCAACAGAAGCAACTGGATGCTTGGTAGACGGAAGGCCGAAGGCCCAAGGTTCTTCCCGCAGAATTTGCCTAATCATTTGCCGTAGAGAGCTTTCGGAAACGGTAGCGTTTTGAGCAGCGGCACCTACAGGTGTTTGGTCGGGCAGGTGGTCAAACTGGCGGCATCGTTGCCGGAGCGCCCGCTTGATGACAGTCACCCCTTTGATAAATTCATCCGCTGTTGTCGGCAGATTTCGTACAAGGCCGGCGAAAAGCAGTTCCTTAACTCGCCGCATCAGGTGACGAACTTTGCTTGCCTCAGGCATGTCAGGGTCAGCGTGGCAAAATAGATGAGCTATATTCTCAGCGAACATGACCACGCCTTCGTTCGGTTTTTTCACGCGGGCTGCAATCATCCGTTGTGCGAGATCCCGTCGGTTCGCACTCACGACCATCTGGAAAAGCTTTTGGCGGAAATCGTCCCATGAATCATATCATTTTTTTTACTTCTTGCTGTAGACAAGTCACCAACGTCTTTGTTTCAAGTTATTTAATTTTTGCAGAACTTTATTGTGCCTATATTTATTATTTTGAGGGCCTGAAACAGTGTTGTACCTGCCTATCTTTGGTGCCTAAAATACACTTTCTTAGTGCTAAAAATCCGGCCTGGATTGATGAGAACGGGAAGCGCGGTGGTAGCTTACTCTATTCGAACCATGTAGACAAAATATTTCAAACGTTTCTATACGTTTTTTTCTATACAGGTGGTTCAAAGCGGATAAGCGATCAGGTTTGGCTGGGTAGCATAAGCTCTACAAATGCGTACGGCTTTTTGCAGCCGCTTCTCGTGCTCTAGACGCCTCCTGGTCCTTTTGAGGATGTCGGCGTGCCGCTGAGGCTTTGCCAACCCTTACAGCTTGCGGGTGCACTTGTCTGCGCTACTATGCCGCTGAAGCTTCGCGAGCCCTCAACTCCTGCTGAGCTAGCTGGCGCGGCCGTTTTCTGCAGGTTCGCGAGCCTCCAACTATGGATCCGCTGTTGTACGTTGCCGTGCGTCAGGCGGTCTGCAAGCCCTCAGCTCCGAATGCAGTTGTTCTGCCTTGTCTTCACTGTCTTCACAGGCGAAAAAAAAGAGATTGCAGGCTAAAAATGAACAACACGGTAGCGCCCCTAGTGGTCTCCACTCAAACCCAGAACACGCGGCGGGAGCGAGCGCCTTACAATATGGCTGACATGTCCAAAAAACGGGGGGCGAATGTATCAGTCTTGAGTACTAAGGGAGAATTGGAAAGAGGAACTTCAGTAAACGCTCCCGTTACGCAATTGTTACTCCCCTGATGGACACCGCAGACAAACACATGCCGCCCACGTTGATATTCGTGGGCCAGATTACTTTTTTATGTGCCACACTTCACCAAACAACAACAGTAAAACAGTAATCAATTTGGCATCCGCCAATAATAAAAGCAGCGCTGGTTGAACAGAGAAGGCCTGCTAATACAGCTACCGCAACGTGCGTAACATGTCTAAAATATAAAAAATTGAGGAAAAAAACACGAGCGGTTCATCTGCTAAGGAGGGGCGTCAAAGCTGGCCAAACAACGAAATATGTTCAAAACAGAGCTTCAAAAAAATTAACCCCGTATCTGCATCTTAATCTGAAAACTTTGTCGAAAGACGATTGTCTTGCGTGTGGAGAGAGTGAACAGTTTATTTGATGTTCTGCGCAAAAAAAATTGGTTAATGGTATTCTGAATGCGCTAGAGAGCGTTAGAGAGCGTCGAGCGTGCAGCGGAGGCAAACGAGCGCATCAAGACAGGCCACACGTGAGACATGAGCGCCATCTGGCAGTTTTCTTGGAAAACAAAGCGCGTGGCTCTGAGACGGGTGTGCGCGCCCGTCTCAGAGGTGAAAAGGTGTAGAACGCAAGGCGACAGGTAGGTGCCACCGCCGTCTCGTCTTAGCAAAGCGTTGGAAACACTCACCTTTTCGTGCAAGCGTTGCATGGTCAGCGCAGCGTGATTAAACGCTACGATCCTTAAATTTACTTATGTATGCCTTTTCTAGTAAACAATGCACACGCAGAATGTAAAGGTGTTATTGTAGTGCCCCAGACATGCGCAATAATTCCTTATAATTGACAATTGCAGAAGTATGAACGCTAAAGCTTGAGCAACATTGCTGGGCGCTGCGGATAAGGTCGGCCGTTTCCAGTACCCGTTGCTGTTAAGAGTGGACAAACAGACAACTGTACAGACAGACAGACAGACAGACAGACAGACAGACAGACAGACCAAATTATTTTCGTCGAAGGTCCCCAAGAAAGACTATCGTCTCTAAAATAGAGAACGGAAGAACGTAAACGAAAAGCACGCCCAGATGCACCTTCCTTCATTCTGCAAAACTTACTAGTGCGCTCCAACGCTGAGGTTGCAGGCTAGAATGATTAAACTGTGGCAGCATGACAAATGTGGCGCTAACATATTAAGCAATCTACCTTACAAAGGGATCATTACATATCAACTGCGTGTTAGTACAATAAAAAAGTTTCACACAATTTATTCTTGAATAAATAATGGTTGCTGTATAGGTAGTTTTTTATGAGTGTTTCAAAAGAACGCACTAAAAGACTTGCGCTGATGTCCGTGCTGCCACTGCTTGCAGTTCTTTCAGTGCAACTATGTTCGTGTTTGCACTACTCATATTCATGTCGTTTGATGTCGGCGAGCACATGGACGTGCAAGCCGGTGGGCTCTGTTTTGTTCGTGCGCGTGTTTCATAGATGTACATTTCTATTTATTCGTCATGAAAGTTAGTGTATGCTCATCTTTCAAGAGCACGACGTTCTGTATTTTGCTGCTAGAATAAGCAAAGGTGACGTAACTTGTCTTCAGCTTCCCGCGAACTTGTTCGCTGGTCGGCCAAAAGACTGTGCGTGCATCAGCTTACAGGTAAGTGGGGGCCAAATTCGTGGCATTTCATGCTACATTTATAGCTTTTACAGTGTAGTTGAATACAGCTTAACATTGCTAGTGGTATTTTCATCTCCTAACTCTGTGCTTGTTCACAGCATGTGAAATGTGATGTGCTGTATAATTGTTTGAGAGCTCTATAATTGAGAGCTCTATAATTGTTTGTTTTTTCTCCAAAGACATTTCTGAGTGCTGTTCCGCTATCATAAAACAAAAAAATGATCTGCTCATGCTTACATGCTCTGTTCATTGTTAGCTGAATTGAACTAAATAAAGGCCATTGTTACCACCTGCCTCCAGTCCTGCTGCCTCCGTCTGCACTGCTGTGCCAGTGTGCCTCTGCTGTTAATTGGTCCTTTCCGCAACAATATCTGTTTCAAAATAATAACGTCGGGGCGGGTTTGTACGTACCCTGACACACCAGAATTGGTCCCTCAGGGGCACTATGTTACGTGAACGGCAGGGTGCTTAGAGATTAGGCCGGACTTCTTTAGGGCTGTAGTGTATGTAGACGAGGTATGTCAACAGATAAATTTCGCATAACTTCAGTGGCATAGCCAGGCGATGGCACACGCGGCCAGTGCTCAACCCCCTCCATCGGTAACAACAAACGTTTTAGGCAGGTCTTAAAGAGCCCAATATGTCAATTGACCACAATTGCATACCCGACCTCCAATTCAGATGAACTCCCCCCCCCCCCTTCACCTATATCAAAGAAGTTTTGCTTAGGCGTCTGCGTCTCTTGCTTCACCTCCACGCTGCACGTTATATTTACAAGAGCAACATCAAACGAGGAGTGTGCATGAGAAAAATAATGAGACAAGAAATGATCGAAATCTTTTGCATTAATATAAAGATGCAAGACCTTCGCGAATTTCATAATTTTGGGAGACAATCATAACGGCTGTCGGTTTATGCTAGTGCAGTCGTTATTGTTCCTCATTAAGAATGTATATGCGCTGTGCAACGTTAGCAAGCCGTTCTTCTCACAATTTGACGTCAGTGCCAATGAACGAAAGTTTCATGTCTTAGAACTTCAGTACCACTGTTTGAGATTAGCTACATGCACATAATTAGGCTGATTCCCACTTGCCTTTTAACCATACCTGACTGCTACCGAATAAAAAAAAAGATTGATGTATGATTTTTCAGGTCTGTGACGCACATTTGGTTATAGTGCAGATAATTATGTGCAAATATATTCTAAAATAGAGAAGACAAGTGAATTTTTGTAGCACTTTTTAAACGTGTCACGACATGAAAGCATCGCTTTTGGGGGGGAAAACTGTGCAGGTGTGTGTCAGCGAATAATGTAGAATCGAGAGTAACTACAGTGTAAAAATATATTGAAAAGTACAAACTTCTTTACAAAAAAAAGCTTGTGGTCACAGATAAAATTTCTCTTTTATGTTGTTAATAGAAATGCCTTTCGAAAAAACAGAGAATTTCTGTTTTTGATGTTGGCGTTCTACAGACAATCGATCACGTGACTTTTATCGCTTGAAAACAACTATGAAAATACATTTTGTTCTAAGAAAAATGCGTAATAATAGGTGCTGCTGTCCTTGCATTTGGCGCGCTCCAGTGCAGGCTTCCTCTATTAGCATAGCTTCTTCTTTGCGGATGGGCCCGGCTGACGCGCTTTGTTGTCTCATCATCGGAGGTCTGGTGCCATTAAACTACTGCGCTTTCATAGAGTTCTCCTATCAGGTGAGTGAGAGTTCCGTTATAAATTTATGTAATTACAGAACTATATTTTGTGTACTTGAAGTGCAGTTAGGTATTTGCTTTAGAGCTCGATGACGGTGATTCGCTTAGCCATAAACAGCTATCAATGTTTCGAGAACAAAGGTTCTATAAAAATGTTGGTTACTAGAGTGCATCGTATTCAGGTGCGCTGCTGCGCTTAGCCGTGCGGCTGGTGGTGTAATTACTGGCAGAATGTGTATTCCGAACAGTATTGTCATTTTAAATGTGGCGAGCGGGTCCCACTACCTGCGCAGCGTGCTTTGCTGTTACCGCGTAGAGCATAGGCTTACCATCGTGTGAGTTCAGTTGAAGTATTCAGTGCGTGAGATTGCGGCACACTGTAATTTTTGACCATTGTCACATCTGTAAGGAACCAGTTGAGGCGCGCTGATGCTAGTGCACCGCTAGCGTTGCATTCAAAAATCGTGCTCACGCCATTTGGCAATGTAGGAGCCCCATTTGTGTCGATCGCGTGTGTCCTTAGCCACCTAGGAAGCGTAGCTTTTGTTTCTTTACCGGTGTAATTGACTCGTTGTAAGGTTCTGCATTCGCTTCAGCCGGTGTCACCTGGAGTTGGCGACACGAGGTCCGTCCGCACCGCGCCAGCCGCTCTCATTGCCTTGACGTAGGCGCATTTGAGCACGCCTGGTGCCCCTTTGTCATGGATAATGAAGGGACGCAGACGAGGTGGCGTCAGCGTCTCTGGGTGATGTCGCCGCTGTCGCTGGCGCGGAATGCAGCAGGTCGCGCGGACGATAGATGGTGATGTGGCTTGCAGACGCGTGCATTGGCTCCAACAGCCGACGTTGTTCAACTGAGTCCAATGTGCTTTCCTTTCGAGATTTCTACTGGAGTAACTCCGGGAATTTTCAAGTACGCCCGTATACTCCAGTCATCACGGAAGATCTAATAGAACCTTTTTTGTGGGTACTTTCTCTGACATCAAGGGATAAGCCTTTTTGTGCTTATAGACGGCAGAGGGTGCCAAAGCGCGGAAAGGCAGAACGTGTGGCCGCTCGTTCGGCCGACCCCCGAGCAGGCCATTGCTCATGAGGCTATGGTAGCAAATCTCCAGAGAGGAAGGAGAGAAAATCTCCAAAGAGGAAGCGAAGTCTAACGGCTGGATTACCGCCCACAAAAAGCGGAACGCGGATAAAACCCTTAGAGCACGAGACGCGCTCGGCTAAGAAAAATAGAGCCCACGTTGGCGCCACTAAAGCCAGCCAGCTGAGAAATGTTGCCGCAGCTTCCAGCCTACCATGCCTGCCCACATCACACTTTCGAGTGGTCGTTCACCCGAGAGGAGGGCTGGACGTGCGAACATGCATGCAGTAAAAGGTCACGAATGTCATTTTAATGGTTGCCAGGCTGCCTTCAGCGGCAGCTGAGGAAGATATCGTGTGTGCGCACGCCATGCAGAATATCTTCGTTGTGAGCACACTCTCCAAATCGAACGCAAATGTATACTGCAAAGTGCCAGAAGTAATCTTGGCAGATAAAAAGCACTCGATCAAGGCCCACATTACACCTCCACGAAATACCTGTAGAGGTGTGGTCAGAGGCATCGACACCGATGTGGCCAAATCTGCGCTCCAAAGCCTTTTTTGTCACACCGAGAAGCTCGATGGTGCTCGTTGTCAGGCGCATGAAACAGACGCCTACCGTGATCGTAATGTTCGATGGCATAAAAGTACCCAACTATGTTCACTGTGGCCCCAACATGCTACGCTGCACCCTGTACAAGAGGCAAATCTACACTCACCGTAACTGCGGCAAAATAGGCCACAGGCACGACGTCTGCCCTAGACTGACTGAAAAAAATGGCAGCATATGCACAGAGTGAATGATGGACAGTGGGGCGAAGCATTCGTCCGTCCATTCGTTCTTGCTTCCCTCCGTCCATGCGTCCATCTGTGTGACCGTCCATGCTTCCATCCACCCATCCGTGCGTGCGTCTGTTTGTGCGTCCGTCCCTGCGTTCGTCCATGCTACCGCCTCTGCGTTCATTAGTGCCTCCATCCATGCATCTGTCTGTGTGTCCGTTCGTCCATCTATTCAACACTCGAAGTACCACCATCTCGCATCTTTTCATCATATATTACCCATAAATAAGCACCGCCATCCAGCGGACTATCGAAGGACTAAACGAGAGGTGGCAAATGCACGATTTCTTACGGCTTGCCCTTCGGGTCTACTTCCCGCCTTTAACAATCTCGAGTTCATGGTATATACTAGTTCACTGTATTCATATCACTGTGGTCCAGCGCTCGCTTAGCCTTTCTAAAACAAAGGAGATTACGCCCAGCGAGTATAACGTAGCAACCTCTTTCTCTCAGATAGTCCTCAATGTACATGCCAATGGCTGCTAATAGGGATCGCGGCGTGCGCGTTAACTAAAAGCCGAATGCTCCTGTCTCTCATTCCCCATCAGCAGCCATTGGCATGTACATTGAGCACCATTTTTTATTGTTCAACGACGCACAGAAGAAATGTCTCACCGGCACCACCTTCGAGATCAAAATTTTCTACTTGTTACGCACTACAATGGCTACATGGGACGAACGGGTGACGCTATCGGGAGCTTTCGCCCCTAAAAGTGTGTGAAAGTGCGGGACTTCGATCATCGCGAATGGACACGAATGTGTGGAGCCGAAGTGCGCACAATGCAGAGACACTCATCTCACTGGTGACCATACCTGCAAAAACAGGTACGAAATTCTCTACGTTGTGAGAAACGGCGTAGAAAAAGAAGGAAAGGTGCTCACAAGACGAAGAACGCTACGACCAACCCCGGAGACCAGGAAATCGCCACTCCTGCCAAGACTCCAGCTGCGTTTGCTCGCGGGAACGCCGCCGCCGAACGCTCTCAGAGTTCCCGGGGTGACTTCAACTCGCAATCTACCTGGGCGGACAAGGTAGCCGGAACAGGTGAGTTCCATGCACCCGCGCAACCAGGTCAATTGTCACAGCAATCGCGAGATGAAATACAATGTCTAGAGCGCGAGAATGCGTCTCTTCTACAGGAATTATCTGACATTAGGTCAATCTTGCAATAAATGCAGCTGCGAGAGCACGTGTCTAGCGAACAAGCGACCACAGTCAAAGCGTCCGTCAACAGAGACGCAAAACGGAGGGAGGGCCCTGAGCCCATGAACAAGAAGACGCTTGACGTCTCAGGCATCCAAATACTGTTTGAAAAGCTAAGAAATGACATTATTGCTGAAATCACCTCTATTATGCTCGAACTGACCGAGCACACCGCGAGGCTTCAAATTTTGGAATCAGACAGGTAGCACGCACTGCTTTGTACACCCCCTTCGAATCCGTAAAATGGCTAACGCAAGTAATCTCGTCATCTGGCAATGAAATTGCACCCGCTTCTGCAAAAGGAAGACATTATTGCAACACTTACTTAGCTCTGCTACCGAAAGGCAACAGTAATGCTCCTGCAGGAAACGCTCACCGATGTCATCGCTCTTCGTCGCTATTATGCTGAAGCGTATTTCAAGGAGGGTAAGAGGGGTGTAGTGACACTCGTCTCAAAGCATCTCGCCTATTTACGCCATGACATAAGGCCGGACTTCAAAATTGAACACAACATGATCGATCTCATCCCGAATGCCTAACTTAAGCAATCCGTTTTCATTTTAAACGTTACAGCTCACCAGCCGACAGAAAAGAAACGTTCCATGCTCTTTTCCACAAAGCGTGTAAAATTTCAAGGATCGAATGCTCATCATCGTAAAATTGCAGGGATCGAATGCTCATCATAGCAGGGGAGTTTAACGCACATCATCAATATTGTGGCTATACTAGGGATACCGCAAAGGGGAAAACCCTCGCAGCGCATATCACAGCTCATGGTCTCACATTAGTCACCGATCCTTGATACCCCACCAGAATAGAGAACTCGGTCAGCAGGGATATTACACCAGACTTGACAAAGGTTAGGAATGCAGAGAAACCCGCATGGACCAACTAGAGCAGAATCTTAGTAATGATAACTACATTAACAGCCTCGCGATAAGAATCTCATCACCACCGCTCAGAAAATTTCACGTGACAGACTAGGACTTTTTTAAAGATATCAAAAAGCAAGACGAGAATAAATACAACTCGTTAAACGAATAGAAGACGCTGCTGCTTTCACAAAGGAAGTGGAAATAAAAAGAGAGATAGAGCGCATTGACAGTTGTTTAGCCCACCTGCTAGAAGCTTAAAACATGCTGCACGCTCAGTGGAAAAAGCAGAAACTGAACCGACACCTACGCGAAAAATTGCTGAAATGAATTAGCAGATAGATGAGCATAGTGAAATGCTAGCTCGACAACAATTGGACGAGGTATGCATTGCCGTGCACGAGCAAATGAGGAGTGGTGCGAAGTGGAACCTCCTCAAACATATACGGGGAGATAAACAATCCAAAGGTAATCAGCAGCTTGCCATTAACAGACTTACTCACAACTTAAAGAACTCTAGACTGACGGATACACAAATGATCGATGAGCTCGCCTCGAGATATCTTTGCACAGAACGCGCCTCACCCAATGACTACCCGCCTGCTGTGCCAGAGACAAGAACGAACCCTCTTGGTTTCCCCTTCACGTGCGCAGATGTACGAGAGCTTCTATATGAGTTCAGCTGCAGATCAGCTCCGGGTCCCGATGGGATCAGTAACAAACTCTTAAAGAATTTTACCTTACGAGGATATTGAACTTCTAACGAATAAAACTTACTGGCTATAGGAGACCGGTGAGTTTCTAACAGAGTGGTGCGACGCGACCCTCATACTCATCCTGAGGCCGGGCAAACCCCTGGAGCATGGCTCGCTTCGGCCGATATCTCTCACTTCATGTGCGGTGAAGGTGCCCGAGCACGTTATCCTCAACGGGTAACTAAATTTGCCGACGAAATAAATCTTTTTCTATTTAATCTAATTTGATTCAGGCCATCCATGTCAACGAAGGATGTAATGTTGTTTTTAAAACATAAGATCTTCAGCAGGGTCTCCAGAGCCACCAAAGCTGTTCGGGCACTTGACCTGGAAAAGGCACTTGGCAAGGTCAAACACTCTAACATACTTTACTCCATTGAAGAAGCGGGTCTAGGGGAACAGTTTTACAACCATACGTCAGCTCATTTCTTAAGAATAGAAAAGCTACCATTCGCCTTTTATCTCTCGGCTCGAAGACGTTTATTATTGGACCCAGAGGCACTGCACAAGGGGCACTGCTATCACCATTTTCATTTAACTTATCGCTGAGAGCCCTTTCCCGCAGTCAAGCCGAGATTGAAAGTCTCGGTTACTCCTTCTACGCCGACGACATCACCGTCTGTTAAAAGGGAAGCAGTGATGGGCAAATTGAAGAGCGATTACAAGCAGCCATTAGTGTTATTCAAGATTTTCTTCACAAGGCAAGCCTCGGCTTGTCGACTATTAAATCGAAAATGCTCCTTTATCAGCCAACAATCAGTGCAAAGAAAGAAAGTTTCCCTAATATTGTGATCACCACAAAGAATGGCTGTAATATTTCGATTGTAAAGAAAGTTTCAATACTCGATATGTTCCTGGAAGAGGATGGCAGTAACGCCTACACGTCAGAATGCATCGCAGCCAAAGCCGATTCAAAGACAACATTAATCACGAGGGGGGCCAACAAACGAGAGGGGTTATCCGAGGAGAACCTTCGTAGACTCTTTCACGCCTTCCTAATGCGCCACATCAACTTCGTCACCCTGGCCCACGAGTGGAGCAGGAGGGATGAAGCCCGATTAGAATCAATGTTTCAAAGATAATGAAAAAGGCACTGGGTCTTCAACCGAGCACCAGTACAGAACATCTGTTGGTGCTGGGTGCCCATAACACCTTTAGAGAAATGGTAGAGGCACAACAGGTCGCCCAAGTATCAAGACTGGCTTCCATGGTGGCTGGAAGACAGCTACTAGCACATATTAGTAAACGATCTCCCATCGCCAGATAGAGGGAGTTCGCGCTCCCTATCAGTCAGGGAAATAGATACTATATCTCAGGTACCTAGAAACATGCACCCTCAATAGAACTACGCCAAACGCAAAGCAAGGGCCAGAGCCCTTCGTCGAACAGCATCTACGACTGAGGACAACGTCACCTTCGTGGACGCAGCGCAATACGCAGCATCCACTCAATTTGTTTCAACAGCCACGTCATTACATGGAGAGCTGCTGACATCACTTACGCTCAAAAACTCGGATGCCGACAAAGCCGAACAGGTGACAGTGGCTATCGCCATGGCCAATACGAACCGTTCTATTATTTAGACGGACACGCGAGCCGCCACTAGAACATTTATGAAAGTCTCGGTCTGCAAAGAAGCCACTCTCGTTCCCTATGCTGCATCTTGGACAGGCGAAAAGCATATAATTTGGTTTTCTGGTCACGTGGGCAGTGATGCTAACGAAACCACCCCAAACGCCAACGAACTTGCACACTCCCAGGTGCGAGGTCTCACTTACCGCGCCGGAAGTGGGCACTCGGAGGCCGAGGGAGCGCAGTAGCAAAGGGACCCTTTTCTCACTTTTAACGAGGTCTGTAAGCACTATCAGCTAGGCGTCGGATATTTAAGCTTCCACTCCCACATTTAAACAGACCAGAGGCAATCACCCTGCTAATGTTACAAACAAATCATGTCCGTTTATTTGGTCAAAATTCATAGACGGAATAGACCCACCTTGTCCAATTTGTGGTCGTCTGAGGGGCACCCTTCAGCACATGCTGTGGCAGTGTCACGTCTTGCGCGGGACCTCAGGGTCTCCCTCTACTGAGGAATACTGGCGCCAGCTCATTACAAGCTCCGCAAAGGACCAGCAGCTAAGGGCTGTCCAGAGAGCCCGCAAAGTACTGAGAGCCTGAACCTCCCGGCACCATCATGGGTGGGACCCGTAGACGGTACCCCATGTCGGGGGCATTCCCGTCTTCTCAGGACTCAATAAAGTTCCTTGACTGACTGACTAAGCAGGTCGTGCAGACGGACGTGACAGTCGCGGCTGCACACCGAACATGCACGCATGTGGACTTTACGTAGGATTATAAAGGGCCCTCAACACCGGAACCCTAGTGTCTTGAATGGCATCGTTAGAGATTCAGTTCGATAATATAAGCATTTAAAAAAGTGACGCTATGCAGTGTCTCTGATCAGAAATTCCTCGACTCGTTCCATGCTACCGCAATTATTGTGTATCGTCATCTGCATTAACAGTATTTAGCGAAATGTTCAGTTGAACCCGCATATATCGGACAAATATAATTCTTGTGTATGTCGAACAGTTGTGAAATAACACTGTATGATGTGTTGAGCTTCAATAGATTGAACATATTGTCACGACGTCAAAACAGAGGTCTTGCCGTAGAGACTGAGACACCAGAAGCAGGTCGATCATTTTAATTAGAACGCGCAAGCGAGTTCTTCTTCTTCGTGCATTTCGTAGTCCTTCGTGGCACATGCACAACTGTCATCGTTTTTCTTGGGCAAGCACGTGACATTTGCCTCCCTCCGAAAGAAGCATCGTCCCGATGCGCAACTTAGGTGCTCTACCAGGCGTATGAAGTGGTCGTACGAAAACGGTAACCGGGAGCTAATTAACTCGATAAATATGGTTTCATACGCACGACGTCCACGACTTCGGGCAAACGCTTTTGGCGCTTAGAACTACAATTAGTGTCGGGAACAACTTCGTAGTTCACGTCGTTCAAGCGTCGCGTTACGCTGTATGGACCAAAGTACCGTCTTAGCAGTTTTTCAGACAGTCCGCGTCGACGTATCGGAATCCAGACCCACACTTTGTCGCCTGGTGAGTAGCTAACAAACTTGTGTCGGTTGTCGTAGCGTTGTGCATCTTGATGCTGCTGATGACAGATGCGCACGCGCGCGAGCTGTCTGGCTTCTTCGGCACGCTGAGTGAATTCTTCGGCGTCTACATGGATGTCGTCACACTCATGCGGCAACATGGCGTCCAATGTTGTCGTGACTTCGCGACCATAGATCAGACTGAACGGTGTCATTCCAGTGGTTTCTTATCGAGCGGTGTTATAAGCAAAGATCACGTACGGCAATATCTGATCCCAGTTTTTATGTTCTGTGTCAACGTACATACTGATCATGTCTGTGAGGGTCCTATTGAGGCGTTCCGTCAGTCAGTTTGTCTGCGGATGGTATGCAGTTGTTATCCGGTAAGCTGTACCGCTGAGTCTGAGAACCGACTCCAAAAGCTCTGCGGTGAAGGCAGGTCCTCTGTCTGTGATCACTGTTGTCGGAGCGCCATGCCGAAGGACGATGTTTTCGATGACTGAGTGGCTTCTGCTGCTGTGCCACGCTGCATAGCTTTAGTTTCCGCATAACGCGACAGGTAATCAGTGACCACAATAATCCATCTGTTTTCTGTTGTGGAAATTGGAAAGGGACCCAGGAAATCCATTCCAATCTGGATGAACGGCTTTTCTGGTGCTTCGACTGGATGTAAAAGATCGGCTGGCTTGCTGGGAGGCGCTTTGCGTCTTTGGCAGTCGGTGCACGTTCGCACGTGATGGTTAACAGCAGCAGGTAACTTTGGCCAGTCGACAGGTGATCGGCATCGTGGGCACGACGGTCTTCAGAGTGGAAAGAAGCGGGACGAGAAAAGTTCCCGAAGCCGAAATGTCACGGAATGTCAAATGTCGCGTGCTTGCTTAAGAAAGACGATGACAATATGATATATTTAACACGGTGACATCCCGAAAGCCGTTAAGCACACTGCACTACACGTGCATGAAGTCCGCGCAGCGTACTGAAGTCCGCGCAGCGCCCGTCTTTCATTTCTCTAGTTTTCTTCTTACCTTTATTTTTTGAACGTTTCGCTAATTCACTTAGCGTTTGCGTGCCGACGAATCACTCCTCGTCATCGCCACAGTCTGAGGGAGTGTCTTTCCTCACTTTGAGCTTACTAGCTTCTTTTTGACTCAGCGACCCAAATGTCTCAGCACGCTTATCGGTTCTCGCCAAGGGTCGGGATAGTTGAACATGACTTATCTCTTCGCAGTACAGCAGCGCCTTCGGAAGGACTGTAAAACCAGTTAAGCGTTGTTGGCAGACGCACCACTGAAAGCAGTGTCGTTTGAGACGGCATCGCGCCAAGCATTTTCGAACATTAGAGGCTTCGCGTAAGCGCTTTGAAGCACGCTGGATGTTCTTGCGCGCGTTTTTCCTGCGTGAAGTGAGGGTTGGTGCTTTGAAGAGGTGGTGGCCTTTGATGAATGCACGCTTCGTGGAAGGTATCGGCGCCGTGGTTTGACGCTCGATGTCAAACTTGTTGTAAGCGTTTGCTTATGCAAAGCACGCTGGCTGTTCTTGCACGTGTTTTTTCGGTGTGAGGTGAGGGTGGCTGTTTCGAAGATTTGGTGGCCTTTGATGAATGCGCTCCGCAGAAGGTACCGGTGCCGTGGTTTGAGAGTCAATGTTGAATCTGGTGTAGGCGCTTTTGGTAACAATAGGGCATCTCTATCTCGGCAACACAACAACCTGTTTTTTTTTTTCATTCAGTGCTTCTTTCTTCTTGTGCATTTCATATGGGTGGCCGGTGGATCCTCGTTGAGCTGTTCGCGATTTTTTCCAATAAAATAAATCATTTATGACCATCGGGTGTTTGTTTAAGGTGCTGCTTTTGCATTGTCAATCGGCAATTTGCTATTTTTTGCAAGTGTAGACGTTTCTGAGAGACTTAGTCAGGTTTTATTCGAAGCGCAATTTCGTATATCGGATTACGTATATGTCGAACAATTTATCATCTCATTCTAGTTCGATATATTCGTGATCGACTGTGCACTAAAAGTGGCGCAAACTGTCGAAGGTGCAGACCAGCGCTTTAAAATACACAATTTAAGATCCACTTAGAGCAAGGAATTCAGTGTTAAAATAGCCTGACAGTGGCTTGTTCATTTTTTCAATTCTTTCTTGCTTTGTGATTTTTGTTAAGCATGATTTTGGCATTCAAAGTGTATGATAGTACACAGTGTGAATATGCGCAAACATCCTACGCTAACAAATTGTATTTTGCCTCACGTTTCTTTAGGTTATTTCATAATTGCAAATATCCGCGTATTTTAAAAGACATTTCGAGTATTAAAACTGCATTGTACTCTAATTTTCTAGCTTCACGTTCCAGGTTCGCATGGAAAATTCTGTTTTTTATAGCCATTGTACTTTTGTCTGTTCACAGAAAGATATCGGTGCAACCTATGTGGCAGTGCTACCGCAACTATCTCTCTGCTTTCCTAAAACATGTCGCTTTATACAAAAATATCACCCACTTTCAAATCAAGTGGCCGTTTCAAAGCTGCATCATTAAATTCTGCATGATTGGCACAATATACAGTCACATCAGCCCTGAACACAGGGAAATAAGAAAAGCGGAGCGAGAGATTCATGTAGCTCTAAATCTTAAACCATGCAGTTTGATCTGCGAAGTAAATATTTTTGTTATTTCATGGATCAACTTGAAAATGTGAGGAATTCAAAAATAATTGCAATCGGTTACATTTCGTCATGTTTCCGACCCTTGAAGAAGCAGCCCATACTTTGTCCATGCACGTATACTTCAGTTGATGATTTTAGGAGTTGACAGTGTAAACCTTTAGAGAGAATTTTTGGAGAAATGT
Organism: Rhipicephalus microplus; assembly: GCF_043290135.1. Classification (NCBI taxonomy): domain Eukaryota; kingdom Metazoa; phylum Arthropoda; class Arachnida; order Ixodida; family Ixodidae; genus Rhipicephalus; species Rhipicephalus microplus. The sequence continues at coordinate 72,228,318 of NC_134707.1, read as the reverse complement.
ATCATTGCTTTCCTAGTTTTCACAGGCAATCAAAAATCATTCGATCAATGCTCCTTTATTTATTCAAGCAGTCCACCTGTGATGATGACCTTGTAGAAATGCCAAGTTGGCCTTTCATATTTGCTAAAGGTATGCTAGTTCCTCCATGTAAACGTGAGTAAGTTTTAAACCTAAATTTTCAACTTGCAGGTGGTGGTTTATTAAAAGCGAAGTCCTTCGCCGTTTGCATTGACAAAGTTCCTCTAATGCACCCATCGAGTCTGAGAGAGGCGTTCAAAGTGTTATTCCTGGCACACTATGCATGACACGTAACCTACCTTAAACAGACAAGTCTCACCTTGGAGTTCACTCAGAGGTTAGAATAAAGCTAAATCTTTCACACAGTACTTCAGCCAATAACTCCAGGTTTCCGATAACGTTTTTTTAATTCGTTACATTGATCACCCAAACGGCCTTCATTTATTGAGTTGGCTCCATTTGGTGAAAAGGAAAACAAAGCATTTTAGAACAAAATTACTAGCATACCTGTTTAATTTTATGCTTCCTGTTCAAAGAATACTGGTGGCGAGAAACGCAAGTATGCTGGCTCTCAGTGCATAGACATTAGAAGCTTCAAATCCAACCTTTAATGGTAGAAATATTAGAAGCTTCATTTTACACCAATGTGGCGATATCCTACTTAAAGTGTAGGTAAATAAAGAAACAATTCATGTACGCAGAAAGGTATATTCTTATTGAAGAGCAAGAGGGTACCTTTGTAGGTACGCCGTATATAACAATATTCTGGTACATCTGATGTGCTAAGCACAAGCCCCTTCTTTTTAGGTCAATTGCCACTCTAAATCCCGGAAGAGGCACAAACGTTGAGCGGACATGTTGGAAACAACACAACCTGAACCCAAAAGTGGCTTCGTTGATTAGCACCCTCAAGGACTACAACTTTTGACCAACTTTTGACCTTCCGTGCCGGCCAACTCGCTCAGTTTCTCAAATTCATGCCTGCATCTGGGTCCCTTGGGATAGTGAGGGAATATGCCACAAATGTGCCAAACAGCCCCAACTGCCAGTTTTTTTTTTGTTTCATTTTGTCCGTCATGGACAAACGCTTCACCCGACATGGTACAAATCTTTCGTTCTCCAAGATCCGCATGTCTGCAAGTGCCTGAACTTTTATGGTCTACTTCAATAAACATGTTACATGGAGCATACACGCTATATAAAGGGAAAAGTGCAGATACAACAAATAGTCCTTTCGAGATTTTCTGTTCTTGCACCACAAACATTTTAATTTTGCATAACCTTTAATATGGAATATTTGGAATCTGACGTGGCTGCATGCGAATAGATATTTATTTCTAATGTTTCTTGTTACATAACAAAACAGAAAACTTATTGTATTGACAGACACTTGTACTAAAACAAGCACATTTTGAAATTGCAAAAGATATCTTTACTGCAAATACAGAAGTTTAGTAATGTTACAGAAATTCTCTGTTAGTCAGAACAGCAAAGTTTATTTAAAGTAACAAAGTTTTCTGTTACTTATACAAAAAAATTATGTCAAATCACAACGATCTCTGTTACTGATAAAAGAAAAAATTAGTCAATTCACAAAATCTTTCTTTTACTGAGAATAGAAAAATTATTCAAAATTAGCAAAATTTTTGCGATTAAAACAAAGTGAAAACGAAAAAGCAGACATTTTCCGCTACCCGGAACAGAAATATCTGTTCCGGGCAACAGAAAATGTAAAAATACAGAAAGCATAAAAACAGATAGCGAAATCAAACAAAAGTTTTCTGGCAGGCCAGCTGCAAGCCAGTGTGTTTTTTTTTTTTAAGAAACTTTTTAACAGTGTATCTGCACGGGCTAAATATCTATTTTAACATGAGCGGATGGTAAGTGTTAATCGACTCCCACAAGATCTTGCTTGAGTTGCCCATTGGTGAAGAGGCTCATGGAATTGCCCCTCAGCTGTGTATTGGAAACAAGTGAACACAACTTAAGAGCAGCTTCAACTGATACCTCTATAATGCCCTTTGCAGGTGACGTGCGCTTTCTGTCAGAATCTTGCTATCTTGGCAGCAGACATCATGTGAAGAGCGTCCACCACATCAGCATTGATATGACTTACCAGGTAAGTTTAGCCGAACCTATCAATTTCTTTCACGTTTGATTTTATTGTAAACTTCCTATAAAATGTAAACCTTCGTGGGGTGTGTGATTCATTGTTATGTATTTATTGTGTTATTTGAATTCACTTCTATTTCTTTTTGCAGAAATATGATGCTTAACGTATGCCTGTGCTGGCATTTCACTGCACTGACTTGATGAAAACAACAGTCCTGCGCAACTTGAGTCCTTCACAATTGGATAAGGGGCCTTCTTTCTGCCATGTTGACAGAAACCGCCCTGTGCTGGGAATGCGACAATATTTTCCACGGAAGACGCAGAAAGCCTTTGGTGTAGTATGTTGATCAGTTAGTGTTGGCAGTGGTGTGGTGAGGTCAACTTCTGTGTGTGCACATAGGTTACCTCAAAAAAGGAAAATAAAGCGTTTTTTTTTGTTTGTCCACTTTCTTGATAAAAGAACCCAAACAGTGCTCTGCCAAAGAACTTTCGCCATGCGTTCAGCGTCCGACAAGTATACTTGAGATAAATGTTCATTTCCACAAGGACTAACTGAAAGCATTTGCAGCTCGTCATCGGAGAGTAATTGTGAACACGCGAGAGAAACGGTCAAGATCAACCCCTGTTCTTTGTTGAGAAACTGATGGGAGTACGGTTGGTTTTCGAGGGAGTAACAGTTCAACAACGAAGGAGGAATGGGAGCAGCGATGCGATTCCTTGCTCAAAAGGGGAACGCTCATACCCACGTCGCTCTCTTTTGGCTTCGAGTGTAAGGCTGACTACGATGTATGCTAGCACACGTTTGTGTCGGATATGAACCTACTTTTTTGCTTTTTCTTCTTTATGGCTTTGTTCAGTAATGTAACGAGTAATCTTCCACCTGTCAGGGCATCTGTTATGCGAATTTAGGCATACGTGTTTTAGGTTTATCGTGTATTGCTTACAAGTGTTTTCGTCCTGTTTGGCAGCGTTAAGCGACTATATATTTTGTATTATTGACTGTGCACTGCTATATGGCATTTTGTAAGTTTTTACTTTATTTATTCACTCATATGTAAGCCTCAAACTCAGACGTTGTGAACTGTATGTTTTCCTTGCGATGCCTCAAGTTTGCCGATCTATCTTCAGTTGTTTTCACACCTGTGTTCTACCGATTTCTGATGCCAGGAAAAATGGCTGGGGATAATGTCTAGTCGCTATATGGCAGGTTTTTTTTTCTTACGTCGGCATTTCCTTTTCCGTGTACCGTAAAAATATGCTTAATAACGCAGTACTCAGTAGTAGTAATATAACTGTCAGTTTGGGAAATGGGCATTTACATGCATTCGCAAGAAATTAGAAAAGGATTAAAATATAGGTTCAAATTACAGATCGTTAACGAGTGAAAGCTGAAACGCGCGTTTCCGGCGTTTAGCCGTGTGTAACATCCGACGGTCCACTGAGGCATTTCCAATTTATTGGTTACATGTTCATGCTTCCCATTGAGGTTAGACTTTTGCTTTGGGTTTACCATTGTGATTGTGTCCCAAGCCACACATGATGTCCAGCATCATCACGGTAATAGACAAGTATATGTAATAAGCGGGTAAATGCGTTTCGCAATTGTCAAATCACAGTGGTTGTTTAGGAACCACAGGTGATCACGCATGTCACAGCCTTAGTGAAAGCGCTGATGAAAAAACTCCGGCGAAAAGCGAGCGTTTGAACACACCCCCGTTATCAACAAGTTTACGCTGCTGTGCCCACAACGGCGCTTGTTCGGCGGGCGTCGTTGCGAGCGTTTGACATCGGGAGCCTACTCAGTGGCGTCGTTCGCTGCATCCGTCCACCACCAGCGCTTTATGCCCATTCATGATTTAGCACGGCTTGAAAGGCTGCCGAGTTGTCGGTACGCAGTTCCCGGTGGCACTCGGACTCCTGGTTCTGTTTTTTTTTTTGCCCGGACTGCACCATCGAACCGGTGAATGCTAGGCCTCTGATGTTTCCAGTGTCGGAGCTCTTTTAGAGTTGTTCGTGGCTTACTCATGTGGAATTTTCAGTAGAAATAGATACGCGTCTGCTCGACGCCATGGCTGCGATGCGTGCATGATGTCACTCACAACGCAGACAATGGTCCGCATGACAATAGCCCGTCTTACTGACGCTAAGAACGACGTACCTGATAGCAGAGTGAATGAAAGACACTCGTGACACCTACGCCGAATGGTTTTTCGTTGCTCGTAGCCATATACAGCTTGCATTGTAAAAGTTTGACGACCTTTTTTAACCTCTGGTTTGTGCTCGTATATCAAGGTTACGTGATAGGAGCGCCAGGAACAATGTACGCATTTACGGCGAATCTGGTCTCCTGTGATCACATAGCAGTAAGAAGATTACGGACGATTTTTCATTGCTCGTAGCTATATACAGCTTGCACTGTAAAAGTTTAATGGCGTTTCTTAATCTCTCTTTTGTTCTCATATATCAAGGATGCACAATACGAGCGCCAATTACAATCTAGACATTTACCGCAAATTTAGTCTCTTGTGATCAGATAGCAGTAGGGAGTAAGCACAAGCTAAAATTTCTACGCTAATTTTTCCCATATACTTGGTGTAATCAATGCTGTGAAAATTAATAGCAACCAAACGGTTATTGATGTATTTCAAGAAAACCTTACTGCAAACACTGGTGATGAGATAACTTGCCTCATGAACAGCACCTGTACGAGCGAGCAAACGCATTGTGATGAGGAGGGAAAAGCTTTGCAAAACGTCCCTTCATAAATCGTTTTGATAATGGTGAGCCGGGTTCGCTGATTATATGTTCCGCATCACGAATAATTGCAGTATTCTGTAAATATGTTCAGCGTCAGACGTTTTGGTGAGTACGGACAAAAATATATCGTATAGACAAACACATTACTTTCCAACAATACACTGGTATGATTTCTACCAGCAGCATCTGTAACAAGCTTTTCAATAAGCATTTTTTTAATAAAAATGCTTTTTTTGTCTAGGCCTAACAAGAAGAACAATTGGCCCTGGGAATCCCGGCCGTACGTATTTTCCTCTTTCTAAACCATTAGTTGCAAACTAAGCCTGCATACCCACAAATAGATGTCTCGAGAAAAAATGCAAGAAAACGCTGATCGTTCTTATTCTTCCTGCTCAGTTTATTCTAAAGAAAAAGTGAAGGAAATTTTGTTATGGGCGTAACCTAATTAGTTAAAATTACGAATAGTTCATTACTGTCAATAAAAATGTTATTCACGGTACCTTCTTCATAAAATCTTGAAACATCTGTTGACTCGTCTTACCATATTGTGAATGTAATCTCTGGATGTTTGAAGTTCTAGTATCTTGATCAAACTTGTAGTCTAAATGGCACTAACTGCTTGAAAGAGCTAATATATAACTATTGTTCACCTAAGATGCAAATTCTTTCATTCATGGCTTTTAATTTGAATATGACTTGCATTGTCTGGCACGTGGCTTGCTTACCTACAATATTAAACCAGATTTCCAATATGCAGCAGTCCATCAGTAATAACCTACAGGGAATTCACGTCGATTCAGTCACGTTGGCTGCAGTTAGCTTAAGTGCACGTCTATCAAACCGTTTTTAGCCCTATCATGCGCATCGCTTTCAGCCTGACAAATTTTGCAGCACATGCTTCAGTGGAACGTCCACTAGCGTTCTAAATGTGGCGAATGTCCACTTCGCAGCATATAGTCCACTCAAAGAAAACTAATTCTTATCCCGCTTCGATAGTGTTTGCCCTTTAGTCAGAGGGAGCAGCCACAGGGACAACTGGTACGCCTCACACTTTGTTGATTCTTTTTTTTTCAAGTGTATATAAGAAACTAGCTACGAATACCAGAAATGCTTATGTGGAATAGAAGAACAGCGTAATGCTATGTACAAGAAGACATAACATTTATACGTTACCAATAGGTAAAGAAATTTGTAATGAGGAACATTTTGCATTTGCCAAAATATGTTTGGAGTTCTTTCATTACGATACATTATTGAATTATGATATTCTTTGCAGCAAGTAGTTGGAATAATTACTTGTACTCACCAATTATCATTTTAATATGAACAGATATATATACTCGTACAGCCGAACGGAAGCTCTTTTGAAATGGTGGTTCAACGCATACGTGGTTCCTCAACGAAATTTGTTACCTTTTATTGAATTGTTTTGTAGATCGCAGAAGTAACAAATTGATAGCTTTGCTAGCCCGTCCATGATGTCACAGCTATGCGCCAACGCTTCTTAAGCGTGAAAGATAAGGTAAGCATAACACGTAGCTTGATATTGTTAATATAATATTTCACACAACTTGTGCCGCTTTCCTAGTTTGGACTACTTGTCAGCTGACGAAAATTAGGAAGCAAAATGAATTAACGGTAGAATTTTATATTTCGCTGAATATTTTACAGGAAGTATACTACGACAACCAGGTAACTATTCATTTGTGTCTTACATGGTTTTTCACACGCGAGCTAACAAAATGGCTGAATATATTTGGCATAAAATTCATGCTTGAGGTAACATCCTGAGATTCTTGGTGTTATTACGCTAGTATCTTTTGTTTTGAGTTCCTCAGTGGTGTGTAGCATTTTTATGTTGGTATTTTATTCTTCTTTTTTTTCGATTGCAGACAGGAATATAGCTAGCAACAAGTTTGTAAAATCCGGAAAATGGCTGCCTAAAAAAGATTGACGACGCATGACACTATAGTGTGCCAAAGCGTAAACAAAGTGAAAGCTTCTTCACCTACCGGACATTGAATTTCTTTTGAGAATGTTTTTTCTACAAATTACTTGGTTCTGTACCTACACTACGGCTTGTCATGCAATGACACGTCGGTAGCATTTACCTATTCAATGATTTAAGTGCAACTGGTTTTTTTTTCACCTCTCTAGTTAGATTGAGCATCTCCCTTTTTTTTTTGGATAGTGACTTATAGCATAAAACCACACATAAATGCACGTTAAGGGCACAATGCTTTTTCTAGATCATAAGGTTAGACAATTTTGCTAAAAATTTCAACTTTGCACTTTCATATTATTGTCAGTAGCTTGAGCCAGTATATTCGGCTGGTATATTGAAATGTAGGCACCACAAGCACCATGGGAAGATTAATTAATTACTTTTTATACCTAATTCACTCATGCGAAAATGCAACAATAAATATTAGGTATCTTTTTTCCAACAACCGAATTGATATTCTATACAATCCACAGCACCATAAATGTTGCCCGATAAACCTCACTTAATGCTGCGTTTCGAAACTATATAAAGTCAGTGTATTGTCCACATTATGAGGACAGGTTGATCAAGCACGTGCTACAGTTGCTATGGAAGAAATAATTTATGCCAAGCACAAACAGTGCAAAATAGATACCCAACAGTAAACAGTTTCGAGTGATAGCAGCCAGCGCAGTTATGAGTAGTCAAGAAGCTCAACTCTGGGGAAGTGAGTTTAGCAAAAAGAGGGATGAGCCAATGTGAATGCGCAATGCCCTCACACGAACGCTTAAGCTCAAACACTGCTACCTTTCGGACTGGTTTCTAGTTGCCCAAAAGATCGCAAACCACAAGTATGGTACAATGTTTACTCTAAACATTGAGCCAAGTGAAGAAAACTTCAGTCCTAGTATTTCCGTTGCGTTTGTTCATATCTTCAAAAATCCAATGTTCAACTTGAATGGTGTATGTAGCGATGTGGTAATATCAAAGGTTTTGTTTAAAACATTCAAACAAAACTGTGTATCGAGAGATATAATAAAGTTACTTAAATTAACTAGCATTGGTGATTTGGCAGCTACAATTCTCTTAACACTGCCTGGCTGTTGTATTATATTGAAAAAGCTGTAACCGTTCCACATGAACACATGAAATTAATAAATTCACACGAACAGCCGTATTGCTGTTCATGTGAATTTAATAATTTCTTACGTTAGACCCAGTAGGGAAGTAATAACAGTGCTCTGAAAACTTTCCAACTAGCAGATACCCTGCGATTTTGCCACCAAGTCCTTGTATCAGATGGAATAAGACCATCTTATTGTTTGCTCATGTCTTCTTGACCAGTCCTGTGTGTTTCACCACGGATACGCAGTTTTATATAACTATGACCTCGTTTTATGAAGTATTATGACCTCGTTTGCACCTTAACGTAGTCACTACCGCCGCTGCTCTGGCAGTGACACTGTGGCTGCATGAATATTCACTACTTTATGCTCTTAGATTATGCTTTGACGCAATAGCTTCGTACGTCGTACGTCGAATATGAGTTTCTAAGTCCACGTATTTACCTACACAATGACAGCTACACATACGCCTGAACCAATAGACTCGCACTCTAGCCTAGCAACACAAGCGTGATGGACCATGATCCGGCATTCAGTGAAGGTGGGTGGGTGCACGAGCGGGGCTACTTTATTGCAATAGTAAATATATGTTCACTTTCAGGCAACTTCTCGCCATCGCCTCATGTATATATATATATACATATATAGGCAAGATACAGATGACGAAACTTTCGTGGAAGCGTCTTTACTAAACGTTTTCAGCTGGTGGACCAGCCTTCGTCAGAGTGATATATATAAATATATATATATATATATATATATATATATATATATATATATATATATATATATATATATATATATATATATATATATATATATATATATATATATATATATATATATAATGCAAGGGGGTTTAATAGCGACGCCAGGTAATAGGCAGACAGCCGGTACGGAAACAAATGCTCGGGCAGTCCAGCGTCTACAGCTCGTGTACCCGCTCATGCTTCGCCCTCAGTGATGGTCCCACTAGTCATTGCCTTGCTAATTCCCCTTTACAATGCCCCGGTGACGAAGACGAGCCATCCTGGCGACTCAAGGTGACGAGAAAACAGGAGAACGTAACAGGGCTTGAGGTGACTGACGTGTACCGTCTCACGACCAAGGTGGCGCTTGTCTGTGGACGGCTTGAGCGATTCAATCACATAGGTGACAGACTAAGGGTGCTGTATGACGAGGTAAAGGCCCGTTCTTGAGTGCAAACTTGGGAGTCAGTACAGGAGAGTGGAAAGGCAGTCGGAGCCGCACGAGAGAACCGATGGGGAAGGTATTCTGAACAAGATCATGGTCGTGGCGATCTTTTGGGGGGCTTGGTTATCGGCTCTGAAGGACCGTGCAAACGGACGCCACTCTTCGGCATGTTCGACCATTTTATAAACTGGGCTGAATTCGGAGGCATCAAGATTGTATGGCAGATTTGTGTCGAGTGTGTTGCAAGGGTCACGACCATATAAAAGAAAAATTTGAGAAAAGCCTGTTGTTGATTGAATCGCCGTATTGTAGGCGTACGTCACAAAAGGAAGAACAACGTCCCAGTTGGAGTTGTCGGAATCATTATACATAGCATGTCTCTGAGGGTTCTGTTGAAACGTTCCGTTAGGGTGTTCGTCTGAGGGTGGTAGGCTGTTGATGTGCGGTGTACCGTACGGCGTGAATGTAGGAGCTGCTGCAGAACTTCGAACAAAAATACGCAATCTCTGTCACTCAGGAGCTCCCGTGGTGCACCATGACGAAGAACAAACCGGTGCAAGATGAAGATAAAGAAATAAATAAATAAATATATATTGTAGTGAAGAAGATGAATGCTACTCAGAAGGGCAGGGGGTAGGACTCAGTCGGTGAAGAAGACGACGTTTGGTTGGCTGGAGACTCAGGCTAGTTCCGCCATTACCACTTGACGTGTCGTTACCGCTCTCCTGTTTTATAAAAGAGTGCCACTCTAAAACGCCCCATTTATTTGGTGGAGGTGCTGGGTAACGCCTAATTTTGGAATTGCGAAACCGTACGTTGCCTCCAGTTGCTACAATGTCCACGGACGACGATCAGCAGGTGGCCGCCTCGGCTACAACTACTGCACCTCCTGTCTGTCTTGGCTCCTTTCGGCAACGCGATCCACCTACCTTCAGTGGAACCGATGACAAAGACGTGGTAGACTGGCTCGACGAATACAACCGGGTGAGCAAGCACAACAAGTGGGATGATGCGCACAAGCTTACTGTCGTCCAATTTTATTTGACCGACGTCGCCAGTCTGTGGTACCGTAATCATGAGAGAGACCTCCCCACCTGGTTGGCCTTCCGAACAGCGTTTGCGGACTTGTTTGGCCGTCCAGTGCTTCGCAAACTACGGGCCGAACAGCGCTTGCGTACCAGGGCTCAGCAGAATGGTGAGAATTACACCAGTTATATCGAAGATGTGGTCGACCTATGCCGGCGTGTCAACTCCGCCATGACAGAAGCCGAGAAGATCAAACACATCTTGAAAGGCGTGACTGACGACGCATTTCAGATGCTTGTCGCCAAAAGCCCGCAAACGGTAGCGGAACTGATCCAACTGTGTAAGAGCTATGATGAGCTCTGGAAACAGCGTGACACTACTCGTCGTGCCACCGCGCCATGTGCAACAATCTCCGCTTTAACGTCGGCTGGCTCTGTAGATCACACCAGTTTGCTTCTCGAGATCAAGCAATTTGTACGAGAGGAGGTCGCACGCCAGTTGTCCCTCGTGCCTTATACCTCTGAAGGTGCCCCATCTACTTTAGCGCCATCAATACAGCGAGTAGTCCAGGAGCAAGTGTCCGAGGCGCTATCAACAGCTCACGCACCACCTGTGGCTGCTCCATTGACCTATGCGAAAGCAATGAACGAAACCCGACGTCCACCTGTCGCGAACAGCTACGTTTCTTTGTCGCGAACGCCTACGTCCACGCGTCCCTTTGTCGTACCGACTGAGCCTATGTACCAGGCTGCCCGTCCTTTCTCCCGACCACCACCTCCACGCTTTCAGAACCCTTGGCGCACTCAAGACAACCGCCCCATATGCTTCACCTGTGGAATTGCGGGTCACGTGGCACGATTTTGTCGACGGCGTGAGTTTTTCCTGCGTGACGACGTCAGGCCCAATTATGATTTACCCCCACGACCGCAGCCGGCTGTATATTGCGAGACTACCACCATGGACACATTTTCACCTCGCCGGAACTTCAACAGACACCGGTCGCCTTCACCTCAACGCCGTTCCCTTTCCCCTATGCTACGTCGACCTCACCCTGTCCCTGAGGAAAACTAGGAGCCGCAGTTCCGGGGGCAAGAACTGCGGATCTTTCGAACTCCACAAGACCTTGGTTTTCGCCGTCTAACGTCGTTGCTGTCTCCGTTGAAGGTATACCTGTTTTCGCATTGGTCGATACTGGCGCCGCAGTGTCTGTAATGACTGAAAAACTTTGCCGTCGACTAAAAAAAGTCACAATGCCTCTACACGACTTCGTTTTGAGCACTGTGAGCGAGCAGCGAATTCGCCCTTTTGCTGCATGCACGGCACCTGTCGTTATTGCTGACAATATTTATGTCGCCGAGTTTGTAGTGCTCCCGCAGTGTTCCCATGACATTATATTAGGCTGGGACTTTCTCTGCTCTCATCATGCCGTCATTGACTGTGCTCGCGCGGAACTGGAGTTTGCGCCGTTATGCGACGCTGCTTCACTCGACTCGTCCCTTTCACCTGCAAAAGTTTTCGTTGCCGCCGACAGACACTTCGATACCCCCGTTCTCGTCCGCCCTAGTTCCGCTTTCCTGTGACGTTTCTAGTGGCTCAACTGTTCTTTTTACGCCTTCTGAAACCGCGGTTCGCCGCAAGTGCTTCCTTATTCCTTTCGCCGTTCTGAATATTCACGATGGATCAAGTGCAATTTATGTATCAAATCCGTTTCCCTCGCCTTCCAAGTTACTGTGCGGAGAGTGTCTGGGCTTTGCCGATGACTATAATCTCTGGAGTGCACGTGTAGTTCCTGACCACTCGACTACGCTACCTATTGATGCTGTTGATTGCTGCGCGTCATCCTCTTCCCCATCATTCACCGACGCAATTTCGCGCTGCATCGACACGAACCTTACCGCCCAGCAGCGCACCGACATCATCGCCCTCATCGAGCGCTTCCGCGCCAGCTTCGACCACCAGCAACTGACTTTGGGCCGTGCTTTCGCAGTATCTCACGAAATCGACACTGGCCTTCACGCTCCTTTACGTCAGCGTCCGTATCGGGTATCGGCATCTGAGCGTCGCATAATCGCGGAACAAGTTGACGACATGTTGAAGCGAGGTGGTATTGAGCCCTCTAACAGCCCGTGGGCCTCCCCAGTTGTTCTAGTCAAGAAAAAGGATGGCTCAATAAGATTTTGCGTCGACTACTGCCGGTTGAATAAGATCACGCACAAAGATGTTTACCCGCTACCTCGCATAGACGATGCCCTTGACTGCTTACAAGGCGCGGAGTTCTTCTCGTCACTAGATCTGCGTTCAAGTTATTGGCAGGTTCCAATGGCTGACGCTGATCGCCCAAGACGGCTTTTGTTACCCCTGATGGCTTATATGAATTTAACTTCATGCCATTTGGGCTCTGCAATGCGCCTGGCACTTTCGAGCGCATGATCGACAACATCCTCCGTGGCCTGAAATGGCAGACATGTCTGTGCTATTTAGACGATGTCGTAATATTTTCAAGCGTCTTTTCAACGTACCTTCAGCGGCTCGAGGCAGTGCTTACTTGCCTCACCGCCGCCGGTCTACAGCTCAACTTGAAGAAGTGCTGCTTCGGCGCTCGACGACTCCTAATTTTGGGCCATGTTGTATCTAGAGGTGACACTCTTCCGGATCCGACGAAACTGCGTGCCGTTGCCGAATTTCCCAAGCCGAAGACCTTAAAAGAACTTCGCAGCTTCCTCGGTTTATGTTCATATTTTCGTCGTTTTATTCGGAACTTCGCCTCCATCATATCGCCCTTGACTGACCTTCTTGCCGGCAACAACGACCTTTTTAGTTGGTCGTCAGCTTGTGATGATGCATTTGCCACACTCCGCCACCTTCTTACGTCACCTCCTATACTGCGAAATTTTGATCCTCTTGCGCCGACGGAAATACACACGGATGCCAGCGGAGTTGGCCTCGGTGCTGTGCTCGCCCAGCCTAAACCTGGATTTGATGAGTACGTCGTCTCTTACGCCAGCCGTGCACTCGCAAAAGCAGAAGCCAACTATTCAGTCACCGAAAAAGAGTGTCTAGCCATCATATGGGCCATAGGCAAGTTTCGACCATATCTTTACGGGCGCCCATTCAGCGTGGTTACAGATCATTATGCATTATGTTGGCTCTCCTCGTTAAAAGATCCCACCAGCCGGCTTGCCCGTTGGGCGCTTCGGCTACAAGAGTACGACATCCACGTCGTTTACCGATCTGGCCGAAAACATTCTGACGCAGACGCTTTGTTCCAATCACCTCTACGATGTAGTGACAAGCCGCCGTCTTCGCCTGCCCCCGACGTATCTGCACTTAGTGTCAGTGACATGCGACAGGAGCAACGAAAAGATCCTTGGATCGCTTCACTTATCAACTTGTTGAATCGAACTCCCTCGCAAAATATCCCTAGAGGTATGCGCCGCCAAATACAGCACTTCGTTATCAGAGATGGTTTGCTATACAGATGTAATTATCTCTCCGAAGGACGCCAATGGCTTCTAGTCATTCCCAGACGTCTCCGCTCAGACATATGCGCCTCCTTTCATGCCGACCCACAATGCGCCCATGCTGGAGTGTTAAAAACCTACACCCGCCTGTCCCACCGCTACTACTGGCGTGGAATGTATCGCTTCGTTCGTCGCTACGTACGTTCCTGTCTCGCTTGTCAACGCCGGAAGAATCCCACTCAAAGTTCTCCAGCTCCACTACAACTCTTACCTTGTCCTGCCCGACCGTTTGACCGTGTTGGTATTGATCTGTATGGACCTCTTCCGATTACACCTGCTGGAAATCGCTGAGCAATCGTCGCTATAGATCACCTTACGCGCTACGCAGAAACTTCACCACTCTCTTCTGCGTCAGCCAGTGACGTCGGTCGTTTCATACTGCATCAGATCATTTTACGTCACGGTGCACCACGTGAACTCCTGAGTGACCGAGGGCGTGTGTTTTTGTCGGACGCTGTCGAATCGCTTCTCAACGAATGCCAAGTCATTCATCGCACCACCACCGGGTATCATGCTCAAACAAATGGCATTACAGAAAGATTCAACCATACATTAGGAGATATGCTGTCGATGTACGTCGCAACCGATCACACCAATTGGGACAGTATTCTCCCTTTTGTAACCTACGCGCATAATACTGCTGTCCAGACAATCACTGGTTTCTCGCCATATTTACTCCTTTATGGTCGCGAGCCCTCTTGCACGCTAGACACCATTCTTCCTTACCACCCGGATGTTGCTGAGTCGACGACGATGTCACAAGCTGCTAAATACGCGGAAGAGTGTCGTCAGCTTGCCCGCTCCTTCACAAGTGCTGAACAGCAACGCCAGAAACACCACCGCGATAGCCCGACGCCTCCGGCTTCTTATGCATCGGATGACCTTGTCTGGCTTCGCATCCCTTCAACCAGCCCTGGTCTCTTAACGAAACTGATGTACAAGTATGACGGAGCTTACCGTGTGGTTAAACAAACTTCACCCGTCAATTACATCGTGGAGCCGCTTGAGCAGCCCCATGACCAACGACGCCGTGACGTGAGACCGTCCACATAGACCGCCTAAAACCGTATTACGATCCCTCTATTGTCTCCTGCCCATGAGTCGCCAAGATGGCTCTTTTCCGGAGGGGAGGAAAATGTAGTGAAGAAGATGAATGCTACTCAGAAGGGCAGGGGGTAGGACTCAGTCGGTGAAGAAGACGACGTTTGGTTGGCTGGGGACTCAGGCTAGTTCCGGCCTTACCACTTGACGTGTCGTGACCGCTCTCCTGTTTTATAAAAGAGTGTCACTCTAAAACGCCTCATTATAATATATATATATATATTGTAATGAATCAGAATAACGGACGCTCTGCTGTTACTGAAGAAGACCATGATGATCAGTGGCTATAGTAGTAGTTCGCGCACGCCGCTCGCCGGTAGCCAGACCTGCCTCATAAAGCACCTTTCGCCGAGCTGCGTCTGAACCTTTCTTGACGTACAACACCTCTATTTTAAGTGGTGGAGGAGCCGGGGTTCCCATAAACCTGGAACTTCGCAATTGGACGCTAACCTCAACGTTCACCATGACTGCTCCTGGCCCTTATCAATCTAACCCACCACGACAGTCTTCTGTACTGGCGTCCTTCCGCAACGCGACCCACCATTTTTTCGCGGCAACGACGAACAAGACGTCGAAGTCTGGCTCGTCGAGTACAAAATCGTAAGCGCTTCCAACAAATGGAACGCCTGCGACCAGCTCACAAACGTGCGCTTTTACCTCGCTGATGTGGCCAGCCTCTGGTTCAAGAACCACGAAGGCGAAACCACCAACGCTCTTACATGTCTTTTCATTCGCCTGTTGTTGGAGCCAAACTGAAAAAGACCAAGAATAGGGTTCATATCAGTTGTCTTGGCGATAAAGTGATCATAAATGTTTAAAACAACACATGTGCTTCTAATTAACTGCGGCTTAACCTCCTCCCAGCATTGGTAACAGTAGTAGGGGGAATTAAATCACATCAACAAGTTTTTATTAAACTATTAATTAAAAAGCATGCTGGCTAGTATGCATCTACCTCGAACTGGAAAATTTATATATATCCGGCACTACCCTATCATGGAATTTCTTGCGACAATATTTCATTTTGTAGATTCTCTGTCACTAAGACCATCGCGTGCCACTTCACAGGCGGCTAAAGTGAATAACTTCCAATAATCTAATCTGACACTCTTTTCCAGGCGAACCTCGTCGAGGCCCAAGTAAATATTCATTTCAATTTTTGAACTATTTGTAACTCTGTTTATTACTGAAAGAGCAATATGCAATATGCATTTGAGTATGTGTAACCATTCCATGATGTGCAAATGCTGTAAATAGCTTGTAGTTGGATGTAGTAACGGAACCCTACCAAGGTATAAGTGCTACAAAGCAGCGAAATTCAGCTAAGTAATTCTGACTCGCTCATTCTTCCATGACATTTAGCTTGCGCTAGTAAGCTAATTCCTGCAATTCCTGCCTGTTTGCACGTTGATAATATAAAATTCTTTGGCGCAATTGAGTAAAAAACAACACAACTAAGCCTTCCCTTGAAACCAGTGTAGCCTGCATAAACTGAATGTCTGTTTGCTAAAAGTTTCCGTAGTTATTCCGCAAGAGACTTACACCACCGTGGCGCCAGGTTGACTACCATTATATTAATATCGGCTCTTTCAACCCCTGCACTAACCACTGGACTTCCACACACACAAAAAAACATGCAGACAATAAAAAAATTTCACATTATTTTTTATTTCGCTGTTTTCTTTCATGTGGAAGAAGACATGAAGGAAATAAACGTTGCAGAAGATAAAGTTTCTGCTTCACCTTGAGGGCAAGACTTTTTAAAGTAGGTCGTCTCACTAACAGTAGGCACTTTAGCAGAGCCCCTTTTTACGTATTTTTAACCGAAAGTTTAACTCGTATTCAATCAGCGATGGCTGAAACGAATGCCAAAATCGCAACTGCATCAACCAATTATGAAGCTAAGGTGCGAAGCATCATTCTTCTGGAAAGCGAGCAACTGTATCATTCAATTAAGCGGGAAAAAACGAAGTGATATCATAAATGGATCTGAAGCAATCCACAAGCAGTTTAGGACAACAGCTCATTAGCTACTTTTTTCGCAACACGAAGACTGGCATTCAGTTGGAGTTGTCAGTCATCATAACAATGAGGAACAAAATTTTTCAGTAGAAAAAAGGAAGATATGTGACAATAAAAGAAGAAATCCACAGACAAAACATATATCATTGATTGTTCCCACCAAGGATTTCAGGCAATGATCAGCCGTTACAAACTGACAACTCACTTGTGCAATGCCATGTGCACGCAAAAACAGTCACTGTTAAATTTCACACCTTATAGTGCATGCAATTTACCTTTACTCTGCTGAGGCTCCCTGCATGTGTAATCTGCCACGTTTCTAGTTTGAAACACGTATCACTAGCAATGACGTAGGAAATGAAATAGCTTGTAATATTTTATGCCTGACTCCTTATCTTGCAGAAAAAAGGGTCCGATTTTCAGACCCTCTTCCGTCACTGCATCGCGAATTATCTGAGAGTGAGTATTAGGATGTAAGAGCACCCTCCAAAAGGCTACTTTTTGTTCGCATCTCTAATTTCGTTGAAAGATAATGCATGAACATTACAAATGAACATAACTTCATGAGGGTGTACTGATGTTTATGTTCTCAATTTTCCACTGTTTTAAAAAATATACGCGTAAATACGTGCATGTGACTCCTGCTCTACGCAGTTATAAAAAGAGTGTCAATATTTTGACCATTCAAAACTTTTTTCAGTTTTCAATTATTTTTACCTTACTACGCGAAACTATATAGGAAGACACAACTATTTTTAGCCAAACTTTAAATGTATGCCGTCACACGCGCTGACAACGCGATCAAAGACATGTTGCTAACTGTTGCCACCTGAAGTGAGTCACACTTTTTTGAGTAATTATTATTTGCCTAATTAGGCCACCTTTATTAACACAATATAAACAACGACAATGAGCCAGAAATTCCAACAAGAAGGTTGTTCATCAACATGCAAAACGTCTGCCTATACACTTTGAAGCTCTGTATGTGTTAAATTTTAGTATTTTTTGCTAACTTCATTTCCCGTAAAATAAAAAAAAATACAGCGTTACAAAGCCGCTTGCGCGCCAGTGCGCACGATGGTTCCACTGCTACTTAACATTCAGCGTATGAACGATCACAGAATTCGTTCCATTGTGCTGTCTCAACGGGGCCGCAATGCTGGTGGTGGCTTTGCAAGAAACACATTTTGATATCGGCCACAAAAGCCATAACCGTTACGACTACTTAAGGTCTTGAACTGCTTTGAAGGAGGCGTATACTTCGTGCGCGGAACGTTAGGAAGCATGAGAATTAGAGAGCACGTAGGCGGACCGGTAGATTTGTCACATGGTACTTTTTTTATTTATAGCGCACATAATCCGCCTAATCGAACGTTTTGCAAACCGAACTAAACCTTTCTCACTGAATTATTTTACGCATGTTAGTTCGTTGAAAAATTAGTTAAGAAAGAAGCCTGAATTAACAAATAATCAGAAAAAAATATACTGACTCACTCCAGGCTATACACTCAGGAAGAAGCATTTGGTCACGTCATCATTGCGTGTGTGAGCCTGTTTTTAAAATCTCACGAAAAATAGCTGGAGAACCTTGTATACAGCGACAGTAATAAGTGGGTGAAGGCGTCTTTTGTTAGCAAAATAAGCAGCCCTGCTGCGCTACTTGCCAAATAAATTATTTATTCGGCGGACCCACTGTTTGTTTTACGCAAGCTTTATACAGATGTGCTTACTTTTTAGCCTCCAAATATTTGTGACAGCATTTCAGTGAGCTCAGTTAAAACAATGGCACACTGCACGTGCATGCCGCTTCGTTTAGTTCCCATTTTTTTGACGGGCGAAGTGCCTTAGGGGCTTAGCGTGTCGGTGTGCATCGTCCGTCGTCTGCTGCTGCTGTCGTGATGGTCGGTGTGCTTGAGTACAGGAGAAAGGCCTCCTCTTTACTGGGGAGAATTCGCTCTCTCTTATCACCAGCTCAGCGCTCGCCGCGTGGCGACAGGGAGTTTACGACACGCTCTGATAGTGGAAACGCTCCCTTGCCTGCGAGAAGCAACACACTGCACAACCGTTCACTGACCGCCCCGTACATATATGCACTGGATCTTGGCCTGCAACATATTCTTAGTGGGATGTCATTATTTTGGCAATGTATGGGCCTAATTTTAATTTTAGATGCCAAGTACGCTTTCAGTGCCATATTTAGGCGCTATATACTAGAACACCAGGTGCTTTGACGTGACCAGCTATTGATAATTTTGCTAAAAATTAGGAGACAAGAAAGTTTCAAATGAAACAGATCAAATAGCCAAGACCACCACGGGCCAGCCAGAGTTATAACCAAATCACATAAAATTGCGAAACCTGGTGACGCTGCTTTAGCCAACATAATATGAACTCGAGATATAATGGGGCTACAGAGTTTGTATTTTTGCGTGGAGTGGGATGCTGACAAAGACAGGAGAGTTCAGAATGAACTCAGACAAGTGTGTACTCGCAACTGAACAGTTTAATTAAAATAATGCATGAGCCTGAAAGCATCATAAAACAAAACAAACGTAAAAACGTATAAACGAAAAAGTCATTGATTTGAATAGAAAAGCTCACATACCGTATCACCTAGCAAGACATTTGCTTTGAAGATAGGTGAACGTTTTATCCCTCAGAGACACGGATAACTCACTGACGCATGCATCACTAATTCGTGTATTTTGAAATGCTTTCAATGCTACTGAGTTGAAGTAGTCCCTTGAGCTGCTCCGCCATTGAATAAACCTGCGTCTATAGCTTCCACTTAAAATGTTCTGTCTTGCTAAAGCATTGCACTTATTGTCTTCTTCTTGTTTGCGGAGACGTCTTTTTGAATGTATCAGGTTTCGTCTGAGGAGGTCATGAAATCACACGACAAGTTATGAGCTATTTTTCTGCAAACAAAAACCACAAGTGTGAGGGGAAGTGTTAGCTGCTCCCGGACAAATATTGTGATCTGCAGAAGCCTGCCCTTTCATCACAATGATAATTGAGTATTAGTGTTCTGTAGCTTTTATTGTACCATATGATAATTTATAGATATACCAAATATTTCTAGCGGTTTGTGCAAGAAAGTGTCATTTCTCATGCCTGTGGTCCTTCTTCAGAGTCAAACATTTATTTCATTACATAATAACACGTCATAGCTATCATACGTCCCAAAATCGAGCACTTCCGACTGCAAAGCAACTCGTACTGTAGAGTACGCTTTAATGCAGGTTTTCATACAAGTTACCTAATGGAGGCTTTTTCAGTGGGCGAATATGACTTTAAGCCCTAGAGCTTTTAGCAATGGACCTCAATATAATTGCGATCATCGCAGGCTGAGAGGAACCCGGTTACGGTGACATCTAAATAATCACGACGGCAATAATAACTTAGAAAAGGATGAAGGTGGTTCGCACTACCATAAACAATATTGTGCATGTATAAGTAGTCGGTGAAAAGGCAGGAATGACAGCTATAACCATCATTCAGGCAAAATCGTGCAAGTACATAGACTAATCTTATGAAGAATATTTTTTCTTTATGCAGTAATTGCAGCTATACACAAACGCACATGACTGCACTAACATTCATGTCAACACCTTCAGAAGTAAGACGTAGAAAGTCGATTTGAGTGTAAATTCATGGTATTTAAACTGAAGGTAAAAGGTGTGTTTCAGGTTCAAAACACTTACTTTCTGTCTCAGTGGAACACTGGCTGCACTGCAAACCAATTCGCACTCTTGAGAATGATTTGCGTGTCTATAACAAACACCTTACAGTAAGGGCGTTTGGACAAACCAAACGATTTTTATCTTAGGGCGTTAATTATAGGCACGCTATTCACCAGAATGGGTTCAAACTGATTTACTGTGTAGGGTGCTCTGCTGCTGGCCTGAGGGTCATGGCTTCCGTCCCGGCTGAACTAATCGCATTTCAATGGCGGCGAAATGGTGGAGGGTCCTGTTACAGTACGATGCCAGTGCACATTAAACAATACAAGATGGTGAATATTTCCGTAGCCTTCCGCTAGCGGCATCTCTCATATAGATACCGTGGTTTTTGAACGTAATACTGCAGACATTATTAATAATACTTTCTTCTCTATCGACCTATTGAGTACAAACAGCTCTTTATTTCAGGCCGGTATAAACTCAGCTAAACAGAACCTATTGAGCAATATGATTGTTTTTATTGCAATATACGGGGGACGTATTTTTGTATTTTCACTGTCAAGGTGGTTTTTTTTTTTTGTGCTTTGGCTACTTTGTGAAACTAGAACTATTTGTATAAAACATGTAAGGGCCTCCATGACAGCTTTTAGATAAGCGAATTGAATGAAATCATATATATTGTGTTCGACTTTCATCTTCCAAGAGAAATCTACGCTTGTATAGCAAATCGTTTCTAATTTTTATTACATGAACATACGCACATTGAACTATCAAAGTATGCAAGATCTCCTTCTTGAGTTCATTTTCCAGAATACCTAATAAAAATGTGTAGCCGAAAACTTCGAGTAAGCTGACCACCCAGTCCTCCATGCCATTTGGGTCATTTCACGTAACAGCTGCGTGTTACTTTACGCTTCCATTTGAATTCCTTCAGTAATAAATACTAGAACTGAATAGCGAAATAAGAAAAAAACATATTTAGGGCGAGTGTTGCACAACGTATGGTACTGAGGCGTACTGCAGCTTCAAAGTAGTTAGTATATGTTTAGTAAATAGTCTCTATAATACTCCATCCAAGAACTAGCAGTAACCCAGATGACACCCCACCAGTAATGATAGAAGAAGTCACAAAAGCTTTGGAGAGCATGCAAAGAGGCAAAGCTGCTGGTGAGGATCAGGTAACATCAGATCTGCTGAAAGATGGAGGACAGATTGTGTTAGAAAAACTAGCCACCCTGTTTACGAGGTGTCTCCTGACGGGAAGAGTACGAGAGTCTTGGGAGAACGCTAACATCATCTTAATACATAAGAAAGGAGATGACAAGGACTTGAAGAATTACAGGCCGATCAGCTTGCTCTCTGTAGTATACAAGCTATTTCCAAAGGTAATTGCTAACAGAGTAAATAAAACATTAAAATTTAATCAACCAAAGGAACAAGCAGGATTTCGAACAGGCTACTCAACAATCGACCACATCCATACTATCAATGAGGTAATAGAAAAATGCTCAGAGTATAACCAACCACTATACATAGCCTTCATAGATTACGAGAAGGCATTTGATTCAGTAGAAATATCAGCCGTCATGCAGACACTGCGGAATCAGGGCGTAGATGAAGTATATATAAACATTCTGGCAGAAATCTACAGGGGATCAACTGCTACCATAGTGCTTCATAAAGAAAGCAACAGAATACCAATCAAGAAGGGTGTAAGGCAGGGGGACACAATCTCCCCAATGCTATTTACCGCATGCTTACAGGAAGTTTTCAGAAGCCTAGAATGGGAACAGTTAGGGATAAGAGTTAATGGAGAATACCTTAGTAACCTGCGCTTCGCCGATGAAATTGCATTGCTGAGTAACTCAGGGGACGAATTGCAACTCATGATTACGGAGTTAGACAAGGAGAGCAGAAAGGTGGGTCTCAAAATTAATCTTCAGAAAACGAAAGTAATGTACAACAACCTCGAAAAGGAGCAGCGCTTCGAGATAGGTAATAGTGCACTTGAAGTTGTGTAAAGACTATGTCTACTTAGGGCAGGTAATAACCGCAGAGCCGAACCACGAGATTGAAGTAACTAGAAGAATAAGAATGGGGTGGAGCACATTTGGCAAGCACTCCCAAATTATGACAGGTAGATTGCCACTATCCCTCAAGAGGAAGGTATATAACAGCTGCATCTTGCCGGTACTTAGCGACTAAGCAGAAACCTGGAGACTTACAAAGAGGGTTCAGCTTAAATTGAGGACGACGCAGCGAGCAATGGAAAGAAAAATGGTAGGTGTAACCTTAAGAGACAAGAAGAGAGCAGAGTGGATTAGGGGACAAACGGGGGTTAAGGATATCATAGTTGAAATAGAGAAGAGGAAATGGACATGGGCCGGGCATGTAGCGCGTAGACAGGATAACCGCTGGTCATTAAGGGTAACTAACTGGATTCCCAGAGAAGGGAAGCGGCTTAGGGGGAGACAGAAGGTTAGGTGGGCAGATGAGATTAAGAAGTTTGCGTGTATAAATTGGCAGCAGCAAGCACAGGACCGGGTTAACTGGCGGAATATGGGAGAGGCCTTTGTCCTGCAGTGGACGTAGTCAGGCTGATGATGATGATGATGATGATGATGATGATGATGATGATACTCCATCTCGCCTTCAAAGTTACGATTGCTGATGTTTTTGATGAAATAAACAGTTGTTTATTTAATTTTATTTCAATAAATGACTTAAACACGCTGTAAATGTCTGAAGTGAATTATTTTCCCATGTTATATGGTACTTTCTATCTTTCAGGGCCAAGCCGTCGGCTATCATGTAAGCATACGTCGGCATTTAAAAATGTTTATGGATATGATTCATGTTCACACAAAAGGTCGTTTACCTGCTTACTTTTAGTATATATAGTTTTATATATCTTAGAACAGAAGTTCATATAACTAACAGTGACAAAACTTCCGCTAAGCAATCCAAATGCGCTTGTTCTTTGTAATTTAAACGAAAGCAGTTTCACGTGACATAGGCTGGTTAGTTTCTTTTCTTTTCGGAATACCGATAATATCTATATTTATAGCATAAATGAACAAGGTATAGAAAATATGTTTGTCATTGCTTTAAGACGCATGTAAGCGAAGGCCACTATCACTTCTATCACGTGAATGCGATTTCACTAATTGCTGTCCGTAACGTACATGCAGGCATTTCACTGGTAGCGTGCAATTTGAAGATGACGCTTCAGTTATCACGACAAAAATATTTGCGTTTCAGTCTTTCCTGTAATAAGCCTGCAAAACACCAAAAATTTCTACATGTTTTTATTTTTCTTTATTTGTTTGTGTGCAACGTAATCTGAGCTAGTTTGTTCATAATGAAAAAATGTTAAATTTTGTAAACAACGCAAACCACGCAGGGTGCAAATAGACTTCGCGAAATTGCACTCGCATGTAGCAAAGGTTAAATCGGCAAGACCGGACTCTGCGTTAATGACAGGGCAAGAAGCATGAAACTTGAATTAGAAATAAGGCGAGTGCCCAATTACCCACACACTCTGAATTCTGGATGTGCGAGTCAGACTTTACAAACATTCGCATACTTGGAAGGAGCGATATCACTGTAGCACGTGATATAAAAAGCTGCTTTTATGAATAATAAGCGAGATATGTTTATCAGTGACAAGTCTGGCTCCCTTCGTAACTCCCAAAATTAACTTTTCGTGTTTTGCTTTGATGATGGGAGGAGCCTGTAATTATTGGCGATGTTCTGCGAAGCATCATCTGCGCACAAGTCTGCATGCATATAAAAAGAGGGTCTTTTTTTCAAATTAAGTTAGTTAAAAAGTGACGCCTTCTCCTATAGCCTTTTTTTGTCGGTCTATGTAAACTGCGCCCGTATATTTCTTGAATATGTACAAACTAACCCGACAAGGTGTGCTAGTAAGGTACAAAGCAATAATTTCTGATGCAGGGTGGGAAATTTACTTTCTAATTTGGTCAGGGCATTGATTATTGCAGCAGTGAGTGTTCTCAAAATGGTACTGTTTATTTAGCAGAACATTTGCCCTGGAAAGAAAGCCTCAAACTAGAGCAATGTACACTGTGTACTAATGGCTGCAAACACGAAATTTACCTTAGATAACCCCATATGTTGTGAGAAACGACGTCTTTTACAGATGTGATAATTATGCATTGGAGTCTTATCAGTCATTTACAGATGTGATAATTATGCATTGGAGACTCATCACTGGTGCTGTCATCAGCTGTCAGATAAACTTGGCTGAAGGAAATGCTACGCGTACACTTAAAGCAATCATCAAGAATAATTGTGAAGATTTTCAAGTATGCTGGGAGAGCTGCGCCAAGCATCGCTAAAAGCCTTAAGGGGTGTAAAATAAACAGATCAAATAACACATAAACACGCATGGTGATGCCCCCTCTGAAAAAACATTCCCCGGTGCTTAAAAGAAGATCATGGAAGAGAACAAAATGCATGAAATAGAACAAAAAATCAATGTAAACAAACAACAAAATGACAGCAATACCCACAAATTGAGATGTTAAAGGAGCTTCCGCGGAGATGATCGGATAATCCCCGACTCTCCTGTACACATATACCATCATATATAGGCTTGGAAGGTTTATTGTGTGTGCATTACATACACAATATTCATTATTTACATTTCGATGCTCTATATGCCGTTGGGTTCACCATATGCGTTATATATACACAAGAGATTTTATTTTAGAAAGTACACTGCCAGTATATTGCTCCGCTTCTTGCGTACAGATCACTAAAACGAATTCACTGAAGTGCCTGTTCTCAGCGTTTCTTGTCTCCATGTTGCGTAGCATGTCGGCTGTGGCCAGGACGGGATCATGTTTGAGTCATCAACCCGTGCATTGAGAAACCACGCATAGAAAAGAGCAAAAGCGAACTACATTGAGCAGTCGACGTCTTCTCGTCGCATGGCACGAAATTACTGTTGTGTTGGCTTGGGCAACCTGTGCTGCTCGGGACAGCGAAGTTGACCAAGCTTGTGTTCGCTGGAGGTCTCGTGGTAAAAGTGGCGGTTTCTGTGGGCGTCCGTCAGTTGCAATTTGTCGACGTAAGTGGAGTGCCTGAGTGCCACGTACATGATTTCAAGCCGGTTTATCTTGCTGTACTTATATACCACCAATGAGTTCATTGGCCCTTGAGACTTGCTTACCGTTATGGCACTGGCTTGCACAAGGGGAAGCTGATTTGTTTTAGCAAAGAACGCCCACCTTGCGTTTGAGATTAAACGGGACCATACGAGTTTCAATTTGTATCTAGGCTGGTTTGCCGTTAAGCATGGCTTCCGTTAGCATGGCTTCACTGGCATCGTTGCCGTTAAGCATGGCTTCACTGGCTTGCAGGTGCCGGTGTCTTTGGCGCCTAGCCCTAGTCGCTTCGGTCTTCTGCGTTGTCAACATTGGCTCTTGGTGGTGAGCCTGAGCTGCTGTTGCATTGCGAGACAGCCGCGCTGCAGCCTCGTTCTTGGAGGTGTTTATGTGGCTGAGCGCTAGCGAGAATGGTTAACTGCGTAAGTTCCCTGCGAAAAAAAAACGCACATGCCCAGAGGATTTTTTAAATCACCGGAGAAGTGAGACATCACCGTCAGCGCCACACAAGGTGAAATTATAGGAGTTTTGTCGGGCAAGCTTCTGAAATAATGTCGTCAGGATTCGCCTTCTCGCATAGAAGGGGGAGGGAGAGGAAAGGCCTTAAGTCTCTCTCAAACATTGATTTAACACCGGTCTTTTCTCAACAGTAATCTTTTGTGGTGCCCCGTGTAGTAGTGTGCCATAGGTCTATATTCGCGCTCCTTATGCGGTACCATTGGAATGCTTTGCGTGGCCCTTTAGTGGGCGACCCTGCTCAAGATGTGCCACCACACGAATGCCTGCGTTATTCGTTGGCTCATTCACATGTGAACCCATACATAGTCACCTGCTTGATTCAAATGCACTGTGCAGTCCGCTAAGAGCACAGTGATGGCTTCGGTGCTTTGCTTCTTCTTCATGCACACGTGGGGCAGTTGTAAGCGTTCTAATTTGTTCTCAGTAACAGTAGCATAGCTTTCTTGGTCGACTTAACGTGAATAATCTGTCAACATGAAAGATCTGAAAAATTTTTGAAATCTCGCCTCAGAAGCGAACGGCAAATGTCGGTAATGTAGAAATTATGAGACCACTGTGTGATGCAACTTTTATTAAAACCACCTATTGCCAGACAACGAAACCTTTGTGATACAGTGACCACATTAAGTGAATAAGTCCTAAACGTCTAGATATAAGAGAATAAGTTGGTTCTATTGTATTGTTAGTCATAGCAAAAGTTTGTGGCATATGTCACTTCTATTACTTCGCTTTCATCTAGAAGCCGGTACATGTGCCATTTTTTTCAAAATGCTTGAAATACTCTGCGATCAAGTAAAATAAACAGTTTGTCTTACATTTACCTTATTACATTTCAGTAAGATTGCCCGGACCACGAGGTAAGCAACCATCTATAATACGTAAATTTTAAGGAAGTCCTTTTTATGCCAGGACATTCTCAGTTGTAGTCACGCCCTGTCAGTCAAGGAAAATGAGAAGGCAAATCTTCGGCCTTTAATATATATATATGTATATATATATTTGCTGCAAAGAAAAGCATGCCGCACACAGATGAATATTGCGCGAAAAAAATCCGCGACACACTAGGATGGATGGATGTATCCGGCTGTGCCCTTTACATAGGGCGGTAGCTCACGCCACCTAGCCATAATGTTAAGTACTATCATTGTGTGTTTAAAAACTGAATTTCACTCGTGCCTCAATTGTAGCCCCCAATCAGTTGGCCTCCTCCTAGTTATTTCCACCCGTTCAAAGTTTATTTTGCCTTCACTGTCCCTACACCCCAATGCTTTGAAAAATTCGGCGCCATTATCTTCGACTATAGGGCGAAGCCCTTTACAGAACATTATCGTTGTTAAGCCATTTCCTCCTTCTCTGCACACGTGCTACATACCGTGTCTGTGTCTTCCTATTTTGCTCACTACGTCTTGGTCCACAGTACTCCTGTTCTAGCCTCAAAGAGCGGGGAGTACCCCTAGAATTATCATAGATCTTTTCCCTTGCAATTTCCTGCTTAAAAGGTTGGTAGGTCTCCAGTGATGACTTTTTAAGCATTCGCATCTTCCACATGTCCCTCTCTGTTTCCTTCACCTTCTTCTTAACCGATGTTTCCGTTTGGCTTGATATTTTGCTGTTGTCTAAAAATTTGCTTGACAATTTTATAGTTCATTTTCCGATTTAGTATCGACATTCTTCATGTAAAGTTAGAGAAAACATTCCTAGCCCAATGCTGCTCTCCCATTGTTTTTCAATCGCCCTCAAATTCTATTTCGCTGCTAGCTTCCATGCACTCAAACGATGTCCATCTCTTGTCTCCCTGTACCCCGTTGATTTGGGGTATTACCGTATGCTCCCAAAGCAAGTCTCCCTATGCCCCGTTATTTAATTTCCAATCTTGCTTGAACTTCTGATTTCACGCACAATACCGTATTGGTGAACACCAAACCTGGGACCATGACACCTTTCCAAATTCTTGTCACAACGTCATACCTATTGTAGTTCCTCAGTTCCTATTTTTCATTACAGCTGCATTCCTGGTGCCTTTAGTCATTACTTATCTTTCGTGCTCCCTTAAATACTCAGCCCCGTTATTTATCCATACGCTCAAGTATTCGTATTTATCCACTATTTCCAGCATGACTTCCTGTATCGTATGCTAACTGCCTTTGTTATCACCAAATAACATAATTTCCGATTTTTTTTCAGCTGAACTTTAAATTTAACCTTTCTACCTCAGTACCAGAGATGTCTATTGATCTCTGCTGATCTTCCTTGTTGTCAGGTAATAATACTATATCATCTGCAAACTGCAATGCTGGTAATGACTATCCAATGTGTTTTGCTTGCTTGGCAAAAGAGAGGCTCAATCCGAGTCGACTCCCCTCTAATTTGACTTCTAGTTCCTGGAGATACAGCATAAAAACAAAGGTGACAAGGCAAATCCCCGTCAAAGCCCGCGTTGTATCTCTGTAGGTTCAGAGAACTGTTCTTCCCATTTTAAAACTACCTTGTTACTGTTATAGATGTCCTTTAGAAGATTAGTTATTCCATCTTTCACATCTAGTGTGTCCAGTATTTCCACAAGTCTTCTTGAATCACAATATCATAAGCTCCCTTGATATCTAGAAATGCCAGCCACAGGGGCCTGTGTTCTTTATACGCTATTTTAATACACTGCATCAATGAAAATAGATTGTTTTCCAACCTCCTTCATTTACGGAACCCATTTGTAGTTCTCTCAGCACCCCTCATTCTCCACCCATGTCTGTAGTCTTTGCTTTACTATCTGCATCACCAGCCTGTAAACTACTGATGTCACTGTTACATGACGGTAGTTGTTTATATCGGCTTTGTCCCCCTTTTCTTTATAGATCATGTTCATCGTGCTTAGTTTCTACCAATTGGGCGCTTAACATTTATTATTACTTTACTCGCGGCCTATCCTAATGTTCACTTAGTGTTTGGTCCTAGTTTCTTCATTAGCATGATTGGGATGTCATCAGGGCCTGTTGATGTGTCATTAAAAACTCTTTTCTCTGCCCTTTCCGACTTTTGTTGTCCCAGTGGAGCCAGCGAGCTAATTGGTTCAACCTCATCTGGTATGGTGCATGCAGCGCTTTCCTGGTGTGAAAATGTTTCTGTCATCATTGATTTTATATATTCCATTGCCTCATCTTCTTCTAGTCTGATCCTTTGAAGTGTAGGTATAAACCTCTGTTTCATGCTTGTCCAATTTCTGAGAGAATTTAGATGATTCCAAATCTTTGCAGCTGCCTTTCCATCTTTTTGTTTTTTCGCCATTCATTGGGCCTCCTTTCTTCTCATCTTTCCACTGATCAAATCGGATGCTTCCGTCCTGCACCTCAAAGAGTTATCCCATTTTCTTGTTACATCATCTTCCGGTTAGCTCCTCTGTTTAGCGGACCTGTGTTCCCCGGAGGCTTCCTGACATCTTCCTATGGTTCTCTTACCTTCCTCATCCCACCAGATCTTGGCTTTGTGTCTGCTTTTCCCGGTCGATTTTACTAGTACTTTAGCAAGCTCTCAGTCAAACAATCGAGTTAGATTTGTGTACGCCCACTGTTTTATTATCCTCAGTTATTATTTCCTATTTTCTTTAGTTGCTATTTCTATTTGCCTTTCTGAATAAATAATACCGTGTGGTTTCTAGTACTGCTGGCTTTGCAATTTCATTTGTTTCCCAAAACTCAACTTGATGCGTTTGTGATCACTACATAGGCATCTCGACCCATATTCGTCTATGCTCATCACCCTTAGCCGATCATACATCCGACCATACATCCATAAACCATGAGAATCAGCGCCACGTAGCGAAAGTGACTGACAGTCGGCTGAAAGCCAGTTTGACCCAGAATAAGAAAGCCAGTCACTTCTGGGTGAAGTGAATGCGCGCTTAGTGTTCAAACAAAGTTTAATTTCTTTTATCTTCAATAAAGTTACACTGCGTGTCATCGTCCACTTTTTCTCGCTAAAATGTGTCTGCCAATTTTACATACTCAGGTGTATATAATGCTTGTATTTATAATATTATATTGAAGCATACATAGCGTACCACATTTATATTTTTGTGATAAACAATTTTGCCTTTGTCAGGTGGTCAGGTGTTGACTTTTCAAATGAATAACTCTGATCTGCACGTCAACATTACCGCACAAGCAACCAGTAGCCTTTGACTTACTTAAACTGGGTTTATTGTTATCAAAAATAGTATAATTGTCGCCAAACCACCGAATTACTTGTTAATAGTAGCAGTATTCTTGATATTATTCAGATGTTTGAATACAGTCAAGCTGTCACGTAGAGGTGTATATCTACGTGAGCAATCACTAGAAAATTCTTGCAGCCTACCACTTCTGTTGCATCT
Source organism: Rhipicephalus microplus (assembly GCF_043290135.1). Taxonomy (NCBI): domain Eukaryota; kingdom Metazoa; phylum Arthropoda; class Arachnida; order Ixodida; family Ixodidae; genus Rhipicephalus; species Rhipicephalus microplus. The sequence goes on along the minus strand of NC_134707.1, from coordinate 72,197,762 downwards.
CAAGGTACCTCAGACTTGTTTTGTTGTGATTTTGTTGTTCCTGCTGCTTACTGGTCATTGCATGTACTATTTATTGCCTCACCTATTTAGGTCAAAAGTGCTTAGCCTTCACTGAAGTATTTATATGGTATAATGACTATTAGATACTATATTCTTTCGAACGAAACTCCTTATATAAATGGATGGGTGGCAGGATCACCTCAATATAAACGGTTCTTCGTTTTTACAAGAGCTACGGTTCCCCACTTTTTGCTCACACATAAACCTCCGAAATGAATACATTTTGACTGTGTTTATTTATTTGTTTATTATGCACCCTTATTATGCAACTGCAAGGAAGTGAACAAATAAATTTGTTGCTATACGGTTTGTCTACTGCTACATTGAGTACGCAAACACTGGCCTCTGTTGTGTGCACAGCGTCTTTCTATTCTCCGAAGGACAAGGATAATGCGATCCAGGCCATTATTTGGCACGTAACGAGAAATAACATATCTGCTTGCGTCTCAGGCCATGCTACGTAAAGCTGCGCAGCTTGATTTGGAGTCACCTAGTCATTATGAAGCGGTTAGGTGTTTTCAAAGCAAACTCCTAAGAGTGAAATTATGTCAATTATCACTATATCGTTTGCAGGATTGCCGTGTGAACAGTTTTAAAGAACGCTTCTCGTCCTTGTTATCACCATGTACCTATGCTGAACTTGCGATTTATTCTTTTGATTAGCCCACCTAATAGTTAGCTCATTCAATATAAGCATGTACGATAGCATTAGGCGCAGTGGCTAGTGGTGGCTCACAAGCTAGAATATCTCTGCAGGGAAAGGGCCAGAGTTGCCTGAAAAATGCTCGTAAAGGCAAAGTTCGCCTTATTTGTTGGCGTTTACTCGTAACTGTGTGCATCATTTTGAGCCTATCTTTCTTCAAGCACGTATAAACATCACACAATGACAAGATAAAGCCAATACCATCTACAATTTTGTTTCAACACAATATAGATTCTATTACAACTGTTTTCATATTCCAGTAAACAATCATATATTTTTACTGAATTTGGTTTGAAACTGCTTTTTCTCATACACACCTGCAATAAGGCTACATATGTTGATTATATTTACTTTACCGGCAAGATGCTCAGGTAATGCTTCGAAAAACCTGTCCTGAGTCATGCTTAATTGCTTGGTATTCATGCCTATTCTGCAGAGGTGCATTGGAACAACCGTGTTTCGATGTACCTTCTGAAAGCAAAAGCGACAACTCTTCTCATTTCTTTCGAAATTCTTCTCTATTTCACTCAAGATTTGCTATCAATCGTTATATTTGCAAGAGACAAGGTAGTCAATCTTAGTAAACTGCACGATAGCGCAGAGATTTACTGACTGAAGCTGGCTCAGACTAAGAAATTGCCATGCTTTTCACACGACAAGGCTTCACTAAACCAATGCATAATCATTTTATTAGTTCGCATTTATTGTCGACTGCATAAATTTTTTCAAGCTCCCCCGATTTCACCTCGTGTGCAAATCATAGAATAAAATAGTGAAATGTTGACATTTTATGTGATATATTTTTTGTTAATTTTACCTGCAGGAGGAACAAATCCACTTACGGGTAAAATACCATGTATATTTATTCAATTATGTGGGAAAACCTACACTCCAGACATGCAATAAAAAAATACCAACTTAAATATTCGACGTCAATGCTGGTGATGTGGTGAAGCAGTGTGCGTAAGATCACAATATTTAGCCTGCTTTTTTATTGCGGTTGAGAGCCTTTTATTTTATTCTCATCAACCTTTTGTTCTGCAGTATGCTTTGATTGATGGCTGCTTAAATGTTTGCGTTCATATGGTGTTGCTGTCTTTAGATTTGCTTGTTCTGATTACGAACGATTCATGATTTTCATGTAGCTCAAAGACGTTTTAGTTTATTCACATGCCTTGGTACAACATCTGCAGTGGAGCAGTGTGCGTTGTATTGTGAACCATTGCTTTCGACTTTCTTCTTGTTAAGTTTGTTATTGTTAACAGACTTTTGATGGTGTTCACAGATATTTTGGTTTGTTCACACGCACCTGCACTACATCTTCTTCGAGTCTGCGAACCTTGCTAAAGTCATTGTGATTTTTTTCTCGTTAGGCGTTCATAGTAGAAAGAAATTGCGACCAGCCAGCTGCTTTAACAGAAATACTTCATTCCCTGTTGCCCGAGGACAGTGATAAGAACATAATGTGTTGTTTTAATCATGACTTCGTTTCTTTCTCGGTCATGACATAACAAAAAGTACCATAGTAAGAAGTATATATTATATCCAACTCGTATACACTCATACGATGTCATGAATGCATCTCAAAAGGAAAAGATACACACTTCTAAGTCAAGCACTCATAGTTGTATCCCTTGGAGTTCGCTCAAGAGTCACAATAACGGTTATGCGTTTGTGGAACGGGAAAGCAACGGAAAAGCCTGATGGCATATGAGACTCAGTCAACAAAATTTCGATTCATTCGTCGGCTCATGTGGCAAGTTTAGTCTTTTGAGAGCACGTGTTCGAAGAAATCAGTGAAGAAATACCATGCAGAAAGTTTATGATTTCATATATCCCTCATTCTCCTACAGGGCCACAGCTATTACGACCACGCGAATCACATTCATTTTTTGTTGTTTTATTTCTTTTTTCAAACAAGTATGTTGCTTTTATTGATTGATTTATGTGTAGGGTTCAACGTCCAAAAATCAGGATATGATTATGAGAGATGCTGTACTGGAGGACTCCGGAAATTTTGACCACCTGGGTTTCTTTAATATGCACCCAAATCTGCTGCTTTCATTAACGTCTGGAAAGAGTGTCTCTGTTTAATTCATTTCAATCACTCGTCTAATAATACGCGAAAGCTGCGAAGTAGTCAACCCTCTCAATCCTGCCAAATACTCTTCATTTTTCTTATCGTTTCAAATGTTAGTAATTTATTCACTGACTTGTGCGTTAAGCTATTCACCTACATGCACGTATAGCCGTCTTACCAATGAAACTTGTACCTGTATTCAGAGAAATGAAAAACATATACGTGCTGTTTTCGCTACGCACGAAAGTTCACTTTTCTGCAACTTACGTGAACTGAGACTGGAGCATTCGGAACTGCCTATTCTTGCATTTTGCATTTATAGTGTGCCACAAGTATAATGTTTTTGCAATGATTTGTTGCTCAAAACTCAAAACAATTTTGCAAATCCTTCAAACAGAATTTACATATATTGAGACAAAATTGTAACTATGCCACGTGAACAAAACGCTTTGCGTGTTCTTTTTTAATACTACATCGACAAACAACAGTTTGCTGGCAAGATTTCACAGTTTGAAGTATTTAACTTTAGCACTTTCCGTTCTTTTTACGTTCGACCAATACAACTTAAAGCGAACTTTTACGTAAGATCTTTCTCTTTCATTGCGAATTTGGCAAGCGTGCCTAAAAAATCCTGTTTTGGAAGGCTGAGTTTACTTTCTCTGCTCTTTGTGCTGCGTGAGCTAGTCTCCTGCGCAGTATATATTGTAAAAGAGATCACAAGATTTTGAAGTTTCTTTTAGTTTAAACAGAGCATTGAACCTGATTTAACTGGTATATACACAGTGAAGTTACTATTACGAGCCTGTCAATATGCGGTAATATGTAAAGCCAAACCTATGTGACTAATGTGGTCAAGTATTGCTACGCCTACGACGAAGGTAATTGCTTTGATGAACTAATGATTTTTGCTCTACTGCCTCAAAAAACATAGTGGGCTATATTTTGCTCTAAAGTATTCAATAATTCGTTAGAAGGCACCAACGTCCAGATGCTTCAGACGTTAGGTCCTGGTAGTCGTATATCGATAGATCTGTTCCTGTATAACGTATAACTAAGACTATCAAGTCATCAATATATGCCTAACACGAGATTAGAAATGATCACCATTATGTTAAAATAAAGAAACAAGGTATGAAATATTGTCAATAAGTAACATGTCTTAAAGATATCCTAATTTTGCAAATAAAATTGCATAAAAGTTTCGTAAGCAGGAGACAGACTTAGGCGCCGTGCCGGAGAATGTGCCGGAACCCCACTATAGAAAAAATTGCACTTTCCACCGGTTATTTCGCGCCACTGAATCTGAAGGCAGAAGCAACAGAACGGATATGGCCTTCAATAATGTTGAAACCTTGGCTTGTTGATAATTGATCATACCACCATAGTGTGAAGCCGCACATTTTGAACAATTACTAAGGATACAAAAACGCAGCAGTGAGTGTCCTGGTATTATGGCCTCTGTTCCTGTCCAAAGTGCGCCACTTCTATATGGGACAAAATCAACCTGAAGGGACTCCTTCTTCATGTGACACGTAACCCAACAGCCATAAAAATCAGTCAATAAAGCGCAGCAAAATAGCGCACCAATTAGAAACCGAATCAGCGAATCTCCTTAACAAGATTCTACTTGAGCTGGTAAACGCCCTAAGCTCCTTTGAAATATTAGCGTATTAAAATTTGGGGAAACTGAGTAGAGCGAACTCTACGAACGGACATGGGGAACTGCCGGAACTTTCCAGCAATGTCATTCAAAGCAAAGCAAATAACGTTCTTTCTGTTACTGAAGTTCGCTAACTTCGAATTCAAGAGACGCTTGTATTTACCATGATATCGAAGTATAGCATCCTCCGCTGTGAGCTTCTGGCTTCCATTTGCATTTTGTTGCCAAATTGAAGGTTTGAAGCCTCTGTACTGTTCACAAAAACATGGACCTCCTACAATATACGAGACTTGCAATGTGTTTGTGCTCACTCACGGGGTACTGCATGCAACGTTTCTCGCCTTTTCTGTTAAGGATGCGTACTTGCAAACCTCACTGAAATTTTCAGTTCAATAAAAGTCAGCAGATCCCACGTAACTCGGAATCGACGTTATGCGAAGCATGCGGAGGGAAACGACACAACATGGCGTTTTGGCATATGAAGATACTTGTCTCACCTGGGTGTGCGTAGTAGAATTCTTTCCATAATCGAGAGTTACTTGTCCAATCGGATATTCCATGTGCGTGTGGGCAGTGTTCTCTCCGAAACACTTGTCCAAGAAACGGGAGTACCGCATGGCGGTGTACTTAGTTGCACATTTTCATTATCAAAATAAATTGCTTGCACCTGTCGATCTCCCGCATTACGCTCTGTTGTACATATGTCGATGACGTACCGCTTGACTTTAAGTCATGCATTCTGGTATTGCGTGAGCGGCAGATTCAGCTAGATTTAAGAAAGGTTTCCAAATGAGCAGAGAAAAACGAATTCCGACTGAAGCCACAAAAAAGCACTTGTGTCTTGTTCTACCGGAAAAAGGGCTTGCACTCAAAACTCGACATTCAACTGAACGGTCAACGTTTTTCATAAATGTCGAGCATGAATTATCAGGCCTAATCTTGGACAACAAGCTAACCGTCATATCGCACATCAAGTATTTAAAGACAAATTGTGCAAAAGCCTTGAATATTCTAGAAGTGTTGTCACGTGCTACGTGGAGTAGTGACAGGAAATGTCTGTTTAATTGTATAGAAGTCTAATTCGGAACCGTTTAGACTATGGGGGCGGTTGTTTCTCTGCCTGCGACTCAAAGTGCTCGGAAGATTCTGGACCCCGTGCACTATTTGGGCATTCGCATTTCCGCGGGTGCTTTTTGCACTAGCCCCGTGGAAAGCCTGTATGTGGAATCGAATGAGTGATAACTTCACTTACAGAGATGTTGCATATCTTTTGTGTACTACCACACGGTGAACGCAGACAAAGAACACACCTCTCATTTTACAGACAATGATTGGTCTTATTTTACCCTGTTCCACAGTCGCCTTATTTGAGGCAGCCTTACTCACTTCGTGTGAGAGGCCTCGCTGAGGAAACCGATGTGCCACTTCTAGAACACTGTTTGATGATTCCTGCGGCATGTCTGCCGCCGTGGCAGTGGCAGCTGATAGACTACGACATATCTTTTTGGGGAAGTCACAAAGCACTCGCCTGTTGCACACATCCGCACGTACTTTCATGAACTGCAACACAAATACAGTTTTCTCGAAGGCTATACCGATGCCCTAAAGACGAACCCTTCTGTCTCATACGCTGTGTTCGGCCCATCATTTTCAGATGCCGGTATCCTCCATACTAACACAAGCATCTTACTTCAGAAGCTCATGCGATACTTGCGGACGTTAAATATCATAAACACATAAAACTACAAAATGCAGTAATATACACAGATTTCTTAAGCGTGGTAAAAGCCCCCAAAACCCTGAAAAAAACACAAAAATTCTGTCCTTGTTTCTCTCTACTCGCTCCTATACACAGTATCCTCACACAAACAGCACGTCGTAGTGTGCTGGGTGCCAGGACGACGCGAGATAGAAGGAAACGAATCGGCGGATCACTTACTTGGCTGCATCCGCCAAACCAACTAATGCCAATGCAACAATAGCGATCTCTGCACTCGACCTGAAACCTCTCAAACAAAACCTCGGGGCTTTTTGGCAGCGCTCATATGATACAGACACACGAAATAAACTGCACGTTATCAAGCCGCAACTCGGTCAGTGGCCGGCAGTATCTAAGCTACGCCGCAGTCAAGTTATTCGAACATTGCTAAGAATGGCCCACACATACACGGCGCACTCATACATTTTGTCTGGTGACAATTCACCATTGTGTGAGAGATGAGGTAAAGCACAAACTGTGCTTGACATTTCAATTGAATGTAGGTAGTTAGACACCCTTAGAAGACAGCTCTTCGCACTACCCTACCAACAACAAATACCACTCCCCCCTGCAATGTTCATCTGTAGGGAACCACTTTTCCAACTCGAGTCATTGCTGTCCTTTTTAAAACAGGTGCAAGACTTTTAGGTGATTTACCCAGGAAATTTGTAGCACGATCTCTGAATAGAGTGGCTGCTGCGGTCATTACGAAAAACACACGACATGCCTCCTGACCTTTGTATACGTGGGCGTTCAAGAGGCATTTGTGCTAATGCCATTTATCACCATAGTTTTACCATCACGATCCTTCGCAACCCTTTCTCACTAGACGCCCTTCACGTCAATGTCATGATTTAAATACTGCCGTATTTTACCCACCACATTGCGCAGAATTTTAAGGCCCCTATACACCAAACTACTATAAACATTGTCCACATGCCTTGTATCCTAAAATGGCGCTCTTTGGCCATCATATGGCCCTTGCGCTATAAAGCACCACACATCAACCTGATCATCACCATCATAATATTTTCTTTATTAGCAACGTCGTTAGTTATGCAATTCAATGTAAGGGCGCAACATATTATTACGCGCGCTATCACATACCTTACGACCTGGAATGTCCACGGTAGGCATAATTCATCTCTCTTTATTTTCTGAGTAAAATTATTTGGTTAGAGGAGTGAATGGCTGACTTGCTCTTCCTACAATGACCCTACAACCCGAATGCACGCTCCAATCATTGACAAACAGAAATGGTCGTACACATCGCTGATGCATACAAACGCAGTTTAATGGAAGGTGAAGAAACTACGTTGTTTCACAACTCTACAAAATCGCAGCTAATTTTTGAGAAAACTTTAGGAACATATAACTACTGATATGCAAGTTATGCATCCTACAGGAAAAGATGAAAATGTCACAACATGTGCGATTGCACCTTTTTTTGTTATCGTTTACTTGTGATTGCTTGTGTCACTCGCCTCGTACAGTGTTTGAATGAGGTGGCCGTGGCGAGCAATCTTGATACTATCTATGATTTGATTTTTGGTTTATTACAGTACCAAAACCTTCGATCCCAGGTAAAGAACTATCTGAACTATTTATTCGTTTCGTGATATGAAGTTTCTTCAAATATGCTTTTAGTAAATTTCGTTAATCTGTAAGGTATTAAGACAAGCAAACAAAACATTGCATGTCAGTAGTGCAACACAATGACTCGGATGTTTCTTTTTGTTTGCTTCACGGTATCAAACATATAGTACATACTAATGAATACAAGTTTTTTTGTAGATATTTTAAGAGTTAGGCAAACACAATTGTCTTTTTTTCCTTTCGTCTATGTCTGGTAGCGTCTGGTGGTCTATAGGTCTAACCTACTTAGGGGAAGATGCAGCTAAAATGTAACCAAAACATCATGTTCTTCTAATGAATTATACTGTGTATGCACAGCGACGAGCACCCAATACACAGTTTTCATATTCGAAAAATTCTGCTCAAACGCGTTGCTTGTTTCCAGCTGTGAAGTTAAATTTGAATGGTATACTTGGTCGAGTTGCACCTAGTTTGCTAAGTAGAATATTGAAACCACTTTTGTGCATAGTACATAGAATACGAAGCAAAACTTTCGCCTTATATTATGTATTTATTTACTGCAAAGCATCACACTTATCGACGAACAGAACGAACAAAAAATAAGTTCTGCATACAAGTGGTAGTCATCGTTGACGTCACTATACAATAAAGACCACCAGCGCTGAGCGTAAATGGCTGAGAAGTCGGTTTAGAGCCATGCTGACACGGAATGGCAAAGCTAGTCACCTCTGCACAAAGAGAACGCGGACATTGTACCACAATACAGCGTAATTTCTCAACTTTTCTAAAGTTTCACACCAGATTCAGATTCCCTTTCTGATAAAAATTTGTCTTCCCTTAACAAATTTTTAGGTCTTTCTACTTTTTCAGATTATTGTCGTGAATTTAACATAGCGGGTCATCATTTTTACGCAAAATTATTTGTGCCCATGTCAGGTCCTCAGGTGCATACCTCACAAACGAATAACTCTGGCCTACACATCCGTATCATCGTATGAGCAACCTGGAGTATTTTTCATTACAAAATGTGTTGCTGTCCCATCAAATTACGTATTATTACCATTATTGGTTTAAGTATGCTTGCTCTCATTGAAGTTCTTACACGTATCCTAGTTGTGACGTTGTGAAATATATGCGATTGATGAAAGTGAACTCTTACGTCATCTTAGCCCTCTTGAATAATAGATCTACTTAAGAATATTTTTTAGCTTTTTATGTTGTAGTCACATAGTGTTCATTTTATGTGCCGTTTCTTACCTTTCCTGTTTAGGTCACCTGTCCGCAGCCCCCAGTGAACAATTTAAGTTATAAACTGTCTAAAGGTAACGGCAGAAACATAATGTTTCACATCGCCCGCCTTATAATACAGGTCAAATACCAGAATTACTTCCAGGTAGACATTGAACTGCTTTTCGAAGAACTATGGCTGTCGAACCTTCGTTCTTTTTGGAACCTCTAAACGTCTACATATATGACGCTGTAGCGTCATCTACCGGTGTGGCCATTATAGTTTTTAGGGGCGTAGCATGTACACATCAACCGCTACAAACATCCCCTGAGGCAGTGGCTGTTGGAGCAGTTCTTTTGAACAAATTTGTCACCATCTGCTTTCTTTACATACCTCTACAGTACCGTCTTGAAAAACACGAACTCCAGTCACTGATACATGAACTACCCGAAACTTATGTGGTCCTTGTGAACTTGAATGCACATTGAATGCATGAACTTGAATGGCGAATCTCGCTGCGATTCACGATGTCGCCTAATCGAGCAGTTCCTCTTTTCTTCGGGTGCATGTCTGTTGAATAGGAAAGAGCCAACATACTTCAACCTCGCCAACAAAACCTACTCATGCATAGATCTCAGCATTGTGTCCCCAACGCTTGTACTCCTACTTCAATGGAAAGTGATTAACAATCCTTTCGCAAGTGATCACCTTCCGATTATTTTGAATGCACCACTAGAAAAAGGTCCTCCACATGCTCTCAGATGGCAGACAGACAAAGCGGACTGGGAACAGTTTCACAACACTACTCGCTAGACTGACATTTGTAGGTTAAACATAGATGAAGTTGTGCAGTACTTCACAGCTTTTCTTACTGATGCAGCAGCCAAGTGCATACCGCAAACAACTGGTATGCCGCGCAAGCGACGCGTCCCATGGTGGAACACTGTGTGTCGAAATGCTCGAAAGGAGCAGAACAGGGCATGGATATTGCTTCGGAATTCACCGACAGCAGAATATTTTGACAGCTTTAAGAAAATAAAGTCTCAAGGCAGGAGAGTGCGTCGTCAGGCCAGAAGAGAAAGCTGGCACAAGTTTCAATCAGGGGTAACTTCATATACAGAAGAGGCTAAAGTCTGAAACATAGTTGGTAGGGTAGCAGGATCACAAGTACACACACTCCCACTCGTAAACACACATGGTGACAGCCTGGAAGATCAGGTGAACTTCCTCGGTGCACACTACGAGCAGGTGTCTAGCTCGTTACACTACACTGAAGCTTTCCAAAGATACAAAGCAAGAATAGAAAAGCAGAAACTTGAGTACAAGTACACAAATCACGAGGCATATAACCAACCTTTCAACTTAGCTGAGCTACAATGATCACTGAACTTCTGCAGTAATTTTGCCCCAGGCCACGACCGTGTCATGCATGACAAGTTGAAAAACCTGCCACAAAACGCAAAAAAATCTTTACTTTCCTTATAAAATGCTCTCTGGCTTTCTGGCAACATCCCTATTCCCAGGAAACAGGCTATTGTTATTCCTATTTTGAAACAAGGCAAGGATTCTTCCTAAGTTTCTAGTACAGGCCCATAGCACTTACAAGCTGCCTATGTAAGCTTTTTGAAAAGACAATAAACCGCTGACTTTTACATTTTCTGGAACACACTGTTAAGTTTGGCCTGGAAATTCGTCTGGGCAGACGACATTGTGAGTAAGCCGGTCCTATGGAAAGGCTCTCAATCCCTTCGGCGCCCAGTCTGACAGACGCTGATGAAGATTTGAGCAATTGTCCAGACCAAGCAGCAAGCAAAGGCGAGTTCCCGTCCTTCAAATGCGGACCCTTTTGTCATCCCTTCAAGCAGAAGCGGTGACTAATGGACTCGGCGACTCGTCGGGCAATGGAAAAGCTGGCGTGACCGGCGCCAGAGCTGACGGCGGAGCGGCGCTTCTTTAATCCTCAGTCAAGTAGCCAACCGGCCGACTGCCTATGCCCGCCAGGCATTGTCCCTGCTGGCCGGAGGATGAGACGTCGTGTCGCCGCGACGCCACAGAGAGGACAACAGGGACGGCGTCTTCCTGAAAGAGACCGCGACAGACACCGCAGATCGCCCCGCTAATTGGGCGAGCTGTGTGGTGGACCCTTCGAAGTATGCGGCCAGGATTGTGGGAACTCTCGACTAACGGCACGCACACGACGAGGAAGAGCCCTGCTGGCGCCACCACAGTGCAATGTTCATGTGGACCGTGCATGCTTGTCCCCCTCACCTGTTGTGTGTGTGTGATTGGTGTTCCGCTCGGAGAGGGGGAGCCCGACAGGGCATAAAACGACGCCGGAGAGTGCTGGACGGCGCTCTGAACTATGTAACGTTCAACCACCACGCTCGTGGTTTGTGAAACCACTATCCCTTCTTTTTGGTAAATATGCGTAAATAATGTCATAAACCCGTTTTGGGTTCCTCCTTCCTGCGGCCTAACAACTGATGGCAGTGGTGGGTTGCCATCACCTGCAACTTCTTCCTTCCCATCTCTAACAACTGGTGGCAGCGGCACCAGTCTCTTCGGGGGCGTGGGTTCGAATCCCACCGCTGCCACCAGTTGTAATAGATAGGAAGGAACGCAGGAGGATACGGAAAACAAAACGGGTTTATGACATTATTTACACATATTTACCGAAAAGTGTTAGTGCCATAAACCCCTGTCTGTTTCTCGTATCCTCCAACGACCTGCTTCCTCCTTAGTCAACCTTAACAACTGGTTGGCAGCGGTGAGATTGACCTCGCGACATGGTGCTGTGTTGAGGTGAGTGCTTGGTCTTTGCTTTGACTTTCCAGGCTTCAATTGTGTGAGTTTATTAGAAGCTGGATTGTGTGTGAATTAGGGAGATTACCTTTTGTGAGTTTTGAGTTGTAGGGATACCCTAATTATGTGTGAAATGCACGACCAAAGTACAACGGCAATCATGTCGTGGAAGGCAATGCTAAGAGATGAACTTTTGGGTGTGAGTAAGCATCTAGGCATTGAAGTAGAGGAAGGAATGGGCAGGACAGCGATTTGGAGTCTGATCTCGCAAAACGCCAGTGAGGACAAGAGTAAAAACGCAGTAGAGATTTTTGAAAAACAAGAAATGGGGGAAAGGGATAGAAAAGAGCGTGATCGAGCACGCGCCTTGGTGCTCGAACAATTGGAACAGAAAAACGAGGCAATGAGACAGAAAATTCAGCCATCCGTAAGTGTAGCTCAAGAGAAGTGCGATAATCAAAAGAGTGAGGTGCAGCTCAGAGTTTTAGAGAAGGCTAGCACGTTTAAGGACAGCAGCAGGTTCAATGAAGAACCAAATTTGAGTGCTGTAAAGATGTTGCGCTGCGTAGAGAGGCCGACGAAGGCCAGAGCGAATGCGACGAGGTGCTGTGCCAGTTTAATGCTAGCGAAACAGCTAGGATAGCGTTAGAAAAGCTGGTACAGACCTCAACTGTGTTTGTCGCAACGGTGGAACTTCCAAACAGTGTGGAAGTACGCAAGGACACCGAAGAAAGCTCAGAAGCAGGGAAAGTAGGTAGCGGGGGTATCAGTGCAGTTGCAGACAGATCACAGGAATGCGAGCAGGATTTTTCTAAGGGAAGCAGCTGCATTGTTCCTACGTGTGTTGACCAGTTCGCCAGTCTTGAGGGTGAGAATAAAGACTATTTGGTCGAAAATCATTTAGACTGCGCGACTGAGACAGCTGACGCAAGGTGTGTGAGGGTTAGCGAGTGTGAAATGCGATCAGGAGGCTCGGAAATGAGACGCAAAAAGCGGCGCAGACGCAAGAGACGTCAAAGAGCCGCGAGCGCGAAAAAAGGCACTACGCGTGTTGAAGAAAGCTCGCAAAATTTGAGCGTAGCAGGCAAAATTGGGCGTTTCGCATCGCTGTCAAAGTTGCCCTGCATGAGTCTGAGCCACCGGACAACAAGTAAAAGAACAGCGGGTTCTTCACAAATGCAATCAAGTGGAAGGCGCCAGTTTCGTGGGGTGCGGGAGCACAGGGTTAGCGCAAGTCAACCGGCCCGACAAGGCAACAGAGCTAAGAAATCAAAGTGCCGAAACACTGTGGCAGGTGGTGCAGAAGCACCCTTGAGTTGTAAAACTACCGATGACGCAACCCGAGGCCAATTTCCTAAAGGTGCAGGAAAAGTCGGTCGCAGACGTCGCCGTAGACAAGTGAAGGGTACGCGCGCGACAAAGCGAAGGCACGAAGGAGGAAGCAAGCATCGGGGAAAAAGGATAGAGGGTGGCTCTACGGCCAGTTCAGCGAAGAGGCCTTTGGGGCGGGAAGTAAGGCGCCAGCGGCGAAAGGGTAGACCACAGCGCGCATTCGCGCGACGGAATGCACGCCGGAGATTAAGAGCTTTGCGGGGACGGGAGTGTCGAAGGGGTCGTACAAGAAAAGCGACAATAGCTAAACACCGCTCGGGAGCTAAACCACAGAGGACACCGACGCTGTTTCCCACGCGTTGCTCGTATTCCCTCCGCCAGATTGACAGAAGTCCGCCGAAATCGCAAATGAGGCGCAGCGCTGCCGTTCAGCTTGTAGCACTTACGCGACGTTGCCTCGGGCGCCCTCGAAATCCGCCAAGTCCTCGACCGCCACGAGTGCGATTGAGAAGAGGGACAGCTGATTTGATTGATATGTGGGGTTTAACGTCCCAAAACCACTATATGATTATGAGAGACGCCGTAGTGGAGGGCTCCGGGAATTTAGACCACCTGGGGTTCTTTAACGTGCACCCAAATCTGAGCACACGAGCCTACAACATTTCCGCCTCCATCGGAAATGCAGCCACCGCAGCCGGGATTTGAACCCGCGCCCTGCGGGTCAGCAGCCGAGTACCTTAGCCACTAGACCACCGCGGCGGGGTAGAAGAGGGACAGCTGTAAGCTGGAGAGAGTGACAAAGAAATTTTCTTGGAAGCATGTTTGTTTGCTTATTTTTGGTTTTAAAGTATTATTCCTTTGTCATCTCCCCAGCTAGTTCGTGTAGCAGCAGGTTTTCCTTTCTAGGTTTTCTAAGGGCATTGTAAGTGTTATGTGGAAGCAGTGGCCTGCATCAGTCTACCGACTGCGTGAAGTTAGTTTTTTTCGAAATAGAAGCATGCAGGTCAGGGATGAAGATTTGGTACGCCCGCTAAATGTGAATGAGTGGTGGCTAAAGGTTATCACGATATGACCTAGGATTAGGGGTGTGTTAGTATGCTTGCATTCTTTGAATGAGAGTATGATGTCGTGCTAGGGCGCACAGCAAAGTCCTGTGCGTTCTTTAAAGACAGGGGCTGACATGAGGCTACATTCAGTTAACGAGGGTGCTAGTATGTGAGGGTAATTTGCTTTTGTTATTTTAGTGAGTGCTCATAGTTCAAGTGATCTCTTGCGCTTATGAGAGTAGCGTTCGCCAAATTTTGAAGACTAGATACATTTCTAGGATTTATAAGACGCAGTTTGATTTGATGTGAGAAAGATTTGTTGGCGCCAGAGTGACATAAAAGTAGGTACTCTCGACTACGCCTTGTAAGTTTGTAGTGAGAGAATAGAAAATGCGGCCAGATACCTTTTGTAGGTTCAGGCTGCATTTGTGTGGACTTTAAGTAGTTGTCTTTCATGAAATTAGTCATTAAGGTAAATGTGAGTTACAACTTATAAGTGCGGATGGTGGGAGAAAGCCCGAATTGTAAAAATGGAATTACGGTTATACGGGGCCAAATTATGTTTGCCTTTGTGTGCTTTTCTCACACAGCAATTGATTTCATCTTTGGTAAGCATCTCCACATTCATGATTGTTGTAACTCTGGCGGCACAAAATTGTCTCAAAATTTTAGCGTACAGGTTTCTCTTTTGTCTGTGTTTTTTGAGAAGCCTGGAGGGTTTTAAGCAGGTCCAATGTGCTTGAATTCGGCATGGCATTGTGTTGTGTGGTTGGCCTTGCTGTTGTCGACCATTGTGAGTTGGTTTGGAAGTTCGTTTCGAGTTTGCAGCTGGAGGAAGAAAGCCAGGCCATCGTCCTCGTCACCAACCATTCTCTTCGTGCCCAGCGGTTGAGAGCGCTGGCCAGCCGAGATTTTCCCGGCGGCGGAGGAGCTGTTAAGTTTGGCCTGCCAATTCGTCTGGGCAGACGACATTGTGAGTAAGCCGGTCCTATGGAAAGGCTCTCAATCCCTTCGGCGCCCAGTCTGACAGACGCTGAAGAAGATTTGAGCAATTGTCCAGACCAAGCAGCAAGCAACGGCGAGTTCCCGTCCTTCAAATGCGGACCCTTTTGTCATCCCTTCAAGCAGAAGCGGTGACTAATGGACTCGGCGACTCGTCGGGCAATGGAAAAGCTGGCGTGACCGGCGCCAGAGTTGACGGCGGAGCGGCGCTTCTTTAATCCTCAGTCAAGTAGCCAACCGGCCGACTGTCTATAGCCGCCAGGCATTGTCCCTGCTGGCCGGAGGATGAGACGTCGTGTCGCCGCGACGCCACAGAGAGGACAACAGGGACGGCGTCTTCCTGAAAGAGACCGCGACAGACACCGCATATCGCCCCGCTAATTGGGCGAGCTGTGTGGTGGACCCTTCGAAGTATGCGGCCAGGATTGTGGGAACTCTCGACTAACGGCACACACACGACGAGGAAGAGCCCTGCTGGCGCCACCACAGTGCAGTGTTCATGTGGACCGTGCATGCTTGTCCCCCTCACCTGTTGTGTGTGTGTGTGATTGGTGTTCCGCTCGGAGAGGAGGAGCCCGACAGGGCATAAAACGACGCCGGAGAGTGCTGGACGGCGCTCTGAACTATGTAACGTTCAACCACCACGCTCGTGGTTTGTAAAACCACTATCCCTTCTTTTCGGTAAATATGTGTAAATAATGTCAAAAACCGGTTTTGTTTTCCGTATCCTCCTGCGTTCCTTCCCATCTATTACAACACAGTCTTCTCGACAGATTCCAGTGCGGGTTTCGAGAGGGTAACTCTACCACCGACCATCTGGTACGCATTGAGGCAGAGATCCGAGACGCTTTCGTCCACAAACAATACTTCCTCTCTGTGTTTCAGGATATCGAGAAGGCATACGACACAACATGGCGTTTTGGCATATTAAGAGACTTGTTTCACCTGGGTGTGCGCGGTAGGATGCTTTTCATAATCAAGAGTTTCTTGTCCGATGGGACATTCCGTGTCCGTGTGGGCAGTATTCTCTCCCAAACATTTGTCCAAGAAGCGGGAGTACCGCAAGGTGGTGTACAGTTGTACACTTTATTATCAAAATGAATTCTTTGCACCTGTCCATCTCCCTCAACATGTTCTATTGTACATGTGTCGATGACATCCAGCTTGGCTTTAAGTCATGCAACCTGGCATTAGGTGAGCGGCAGGTTCAGTTAGGTTCGAACAAGGTCTCCAAATGGGCAGAGGAAAACGGATTCAGCTTGAACCCACAAAAAAGCACGTGTGTCTTGTTCTCCCGAGTGAGAGGCATGCACTCAGAACCCAACGTTGAACTGAACGGTCAACGCCTGTCTGTTAATGCGGAACATAAATTCCTAGGCTTAATCTTGGACAAGTTGACCTTCGTACCGCACATCAAGTATTTAAAAACAAAATCTTTGAAAGCCATGAATGTTTTAAAAGTGTTTTCACGTACTACGTGGGGTAGTGACAGGCAATGTCTCATGAATCTGTATAGAAGCCTCATTCGCACCCGCTTAGAATATGGTGCCGCTGTTTATCAGTCTGCGACTCAAATTTCTTTGAAGATTCTGGCCCCGTGCACCATTTGGGCATCCGCCTTTCTACGGGTGCTTTTCGCACCAGCCCTGTAGAAAGCCTTCACGTTGAGTTAAACGAGTGGTCGCTTCATCTGCAGAGAACATACATTCTCCTTTGTATATTACCTTAAGGTGAAAGCAGACAAGAAGCACGCCTCATACTCTACTATAATGATTTGTCGAGCTCCATTCTGTTTCAAAACAGGCCTTCGATGAGGCAGCCCTTCTCAGTTTGCCTGAAGGGTCTAGCTGACGAAACTGGAGTGTCACTAGAACACAGTTTAATGTCTCCTGTAGTATACCCACCTCCGTGGCAGTGGCAGACTATAGACTACGATGTGTCTTTCCTAGAAGTTACAAAACATGTGCCTATTGCCCATATCCGAACATACTTCCTGGAACTTTAACATAAATACACACGTCCTGAGTTCTCTACAGATACCTCCAAGTCTAACTCCTCTGTGTCCTACGCCGCTGTCGGCCCATCCTTTTCGGATGCTGGCCCTCTACATTCAGGCTCAAGTATAATCACAGTGCAAGCTTACGCGATACTTGTGGCGGCTAAACACATCAAACAAAACAAATACAAAAAGCAGTAATTTTTACAGACTCCCTCAGTGTGGTAACGGCTCTCCAAGCCCTTAAAAACAAAAAAAAAACCCTGTCCTCGTCTCACTTTATTCTATTTTATGTACACTCTAAACACTCAAACAACAAGTTGCAGTGTGCTAGGTGCCAGGGCACCGTGAGATTGAAGGCAACGTGATGGCGGATCAGCTTGCTGCATCTGTCCATGAAAGCCCTGCCCCTACACCCATATCAATCCCGGCCCTTGATCTGAAGCCATCTCTCAAACGAATGCTCAGGGACTACTGGCAGAGCAAGTGGGATAGACACACACAAAACAAACTATACATTATTAAGCCACACATCAACCATTGGCCGACAGTATCAAAATCACGTTATACAGAGGTTATACTAACGAAGCTCAGGTTAGGACACACATACACGACACACACTTATCTTTTGTCCGGTGGCGATCCACCATTGTGTGATAGATGTGGTGAAGCACTAACAATTCTTCACATTTTAATCCAGTGCAAACAGTTCGAAACTCTAGGAAAACAACACTTTCTATTACCCTACCAACAACATATGCCTTTAAACCCTGCAATGTTCGTCGTTAGGGAACCACTTTTTAGTCATAAGTCATGTTAGCGTTTTTCAAAGAAATTCGTCGTTTTCATATCATATACCCGGACATGCCGTAGCACGACCTCTCCAGAGAGGTTTTTGCTGCGGTGGCAACACTCAAGACAGCACTTGCCTCACGGCCCTTGGACGCAAGGGTATGAACGTGTTAGGCACTTGTGCTAATGCCATACATGTCCACCATCGTTTTCTATTATCACCAACTTCTGTCATATATTCACACCACACGCACCTTTCACGGAATGGTCATGATTTTATTACTTGTATGTTTTTACCCGCCTTACCGCGAGGAATGTTATGGCCCTTATACAGCCACTTATCAACACCATTGTCCATATCTTTTAGTAAGATGAACTGGCGCTCTTTGGCCGTGAAATGGCCCTTGCGCCACAAAACATGAAAACATCATCAAACGTCTACATATTATTTGTATTTTATAACTTATTTTGAAATATCATCAATAACCATTGCTCGCAAGGAACAAATTATTCTGTTATAATATGCTCCCCACTTCTATCGCGAGTACGCAACCATTTTCACCGATTAGAGAGCACACAACCTGTCTTTAAGGCCAATATGATGGCAATAATGCTATTTAGTTTATTTCATATATATTTACTTGTGTCACTTGCTACGTACAGTGTTTCTCATAAGTGGCCATGCAGTGCTTACGAAAGTGAAGAGCATCTACTATTTTACTTTCGGTTTATTTAGGGTGGAAATGCCTTTCCTTCAAGGTAAAGAACTATCAGCACTTATTATTCCTAATATGAACCTTCTTCAACTGTACGCCTGCGGAAATAGCACATGCTTTTAGTAAATTCTGTGAGCCTCCACAGAGATAAGACCAGCCAACAAAACTGTGTGTATGGTGTAAGCAGGGTTGCATCACGGCTCGATTGTTCCTTTTTATTTACTTGCTGACTTCACCATTGTATCCTATATACTCCCCGTCGCTTCTGTTTCGGATCCTTCCGTGTTTCGCTGAATGAGTTTAAGTGATTGTTCTGTGCGTACAGAGTTCAGATATACGGGGGCCCGTGCTCCTTTTTTATTCAGGCCTGCATGTTTATAACAATTAAACCACCTTCCATCGCTAAGATGACGTGTAAAAAGACACAAACTTAGTGACAAGAAATTCCAAAATTATTTGATTTTATTTAACTAAATTTCTGTCATTACTGTAAATGTACAAAGCTCATTGTGTAACTCATGGGGATTTCATAAAACGTCGGGACCCGCAGCTGCAGACTCCATAGTGTAATTTTTTTAGCATTCCAGTTCACGCTGTAGCATATGTCATCAATGAACGCGTAGTGATGCACTGTGCACACAGACAAGCCACAACTACGGTATGATTTGGTTTCCTTCAATACCTTTCATCTGATTGGGCGTTGTATTAAAAGATTCCGCTGAGCGCTGACCAGAACCTTTCCGCCCAAATGCATATTATATAGTACATATTTCAATGCATAAACCATGAATTATCATCACTCAATAAGTAGTTGTATTGCACAAACTCTATCCTAATTAGGAATAATTACATTACAGGCCAACAAACTCCAGCACTTGAACGAAAATTTCCGACGGCACGTCATCAAGGGCATGACGGTACGCATATTTTTTACATGGCAACCTATCACTGTGCTACATTAAATATCGTTGAAAAATCAAGCCCTAGCTGAGCTGTGATGAATCATTTAGAGTACTGTACCGTTTACTTGGTGCACAGTTTCATCTATTGGATATACGTTATATACGTCTATTCTACAAATTATGTTAGTCGTCAACTGATCGATCTAATTAAAAAAACATGTTGATGATTTCTCTTACACGTATACAAGCGTTATTTGTTGCGCCTTTATAAAGTAAGTGTAATATAGCTAAAGAGTGTCCTTTCTAGCTCTTCATGAGTCTGTATTCTAGGTCATTTTTAACAAGGAGGGCTAATCAAAAGTAAATAGTAAGCAGTACTGTACCTTACCTTAGTTTTGCGCGTATTCATTTAGTTTATATTATCGAGAAGTAAATCTCAGTTGAATCAATAGGTTGTAAAAATTTCGAAAACGACGCTAAAACATTGATACTTCTACAGCTTGAGTAATTTTACAGCGAAAGCAGTTATGAGATCCAAACTCGGGTCACATGCACTTGTCCGCCGCCACCGCAGCTGGTGTCCGTAACCACATCGTGCGAAATTAGAAAAAAAAACTTGCACTAATCACTCAGGGAACTCAAACCAAGGTTTACTGGGTGCCAGCCTAGTATTCTACCGCTCAGTTACGCCGGTGCTTGTAACTTGTTGTCAAACACGCTTCAGGCAAGCTTGAGCAATGATCGATGACATGATGGGGCTCGAACCAGTGTCCGCCGCTTGCCGGCCCAGGGTTCTACACCTGACCTACGCCGGTGCTTGTGACTCGTTGTCAAACTTGCCTTAGGCAGGCTTGATGTTTTAAAAGCAATCGTGTTGATATGGCTTATAAAGCGTTTTAAAACAACGAAAGAACAACTAGTAGTCGCAAAATGCGAATAGCGTAAGGACTGGGCGGTTCATTGCTTCAACCCATCACAAAATATTGTCCTTCTTCTCCTATTAACTGTGGGGCATACCAACTTAATCCATAATTCCTCATCGTCGTCAGCCACTGCGTGAACAATGGCACGAAATTCCTCCTACGTGTTCAGCGGAGACCACGCTTCTCCGAGAAATGACGAGAAATATCATAGCGAATAACGGCCTACTACCCAAATAAGTTTAATAATATTGACCTAGTGCGCATCAAGCAAGTTTGCTTGCAGTAGTTACCCAATGAGTGTTTCGAAAAGGCTCTGAAAGGCTGCTCTTCGAGCTTTCGCTGTGACTGTGCTACGCCTTCTGCGCAGGCCTGGCGTTTTTTCTTTGCCAGTTTCTAAAATTGTAATTGATTCGCTAAAGCAAATATACTGTAAGAAGCTCGACAAAGCTCCTTGTACAATTTTTCAGGTGCACATATTTAAAACCTGTGTATGTAATCGTGGCGTATGTCATGCATTCACATGGTGACAATTCTCAATGAGTTAGTCCTCGTTCAGCATAAGCCAGGCTACAAAAGAATATAAACTAGAAATATTTCGTCATGTGGAGCTCAAACATTTACAAGAGTCAAGTGATAAGTAATAAATCAAATTTTCTGTATGCCACGTATTATTTTACAGGAGGACCCGAAAGACCAAGAGGTATTCTTTAAATACTTTGAAAAGACGTACCACTCTCACTCTAAATCTACCAAAATGCTTTATTTCTGGTGCATTTGAATAACCCACGTGAAAACTGAATGTTTCCAGGCAGTGAATATCACTTCATCTTTACTCATTCGGTTGGTCTTCCATAGCAAAAGCCCTAGTTTAGGCGCTTGTCGGAGCTGGATGAATATGCCGTCTCCGATAGCTGAACACCACGCAATGGGACGGTACGCTGCACAGCAATAAAGTTTCTGTCGCTCTGGAACGCTTTACAGATCCAGTGTAGTTTCGCGGCCGAAAGCATCTCGATCATTACCACATGTACAGTAGCATTCAGCGCTCTGACCAGTCCCCGCTTACACGCTTTAGTGTCTGTGGAAGGGAACGCTCACCTGTACAGATACAATTATTCTGCATGTGACAATTCACCTTGTCCATCGTCATTTACAAGTGAATGCACGTATAATATAAGCATCCCCCGCTGCTATCGCTTGCGCGCAGCACGCGGTAGGTAGACAAAACAACTGGCATGTAACATATTATTGCTAGCACGATATTTACTCGTAGAAACATATCCTCATTCGGTTGATTAATAAATCGTACATAGTGAATAATTCACAAATAAATGCTTTTATTTATGAGACGCTCGAACCAGGGCTAAATCTGTTTCTTGTATTTATTTGTTCGGAGTGAGAAATTAGAATACTGCAAAGCTGCAAGCTTAGCGTCAGCCGGGCTGAAGACTTTAGTGTTTGCTGCTGACAGTTACATTTTTGTCAGTCTGTTGAAGCAGAACAACTTGTTTGAAGATGTCTTGTGAACGAAAAAAAAGAACACCTTCTTTGCTTGTAAATTTTAACCTGATAGCATTAAAAAGCTCGTTTCGCTGAAGTTTCGGTATCGCCGTCGATGTCAGCGTCGTTGGTTGAGAACCGAAAAACTGTTATGTTACGTGTGACGAAAAAGTCGGGAACAATGCGAATAAAAACATAAAGATTAGAGGGGACTTCATCAGTGTCGTTCTGGTCCGAGTGGGGGTCTAACCCAGGTGATTCACGTGGCATGCAGATATTCTTCCATACGGCCGTGCGTCTGCTTCTGATTACAGTAAAAGAAAAAAAAACGCCGTCTGATTAGAAATGCAGTAATAAGAGCTCTCACGCTTTACAAACACATGGGTATTGTATACATTCTTCTCTATGTAACGTTCAATATTGCAGTAGTAATGACTGGACGAGAACATTACATTATCATAATGACTTCGTCGGTTAAAGCTGATAAGCCACTACAGAAGATACACACGCTGCTGCACCTATTCATTTAAGACCACGAAGTGGGTCTATAACAAGTGCGAAAAATATCATGCACTGAACGTTCGAGTACGCACTAAAAACAGGATAACAGTAAAGCGTTAAACTCCTAAGGACGATGCTTTAGCGTGCCCATTTTTTTTTCATTTGGTTCAAGATCTATACTAATTGTCCTAATAGTACGTTAAGTTCTAATCATTCTGTGTAAGCTGCACAATATCACCACGTTTCGGTAACTGACCATGGCTTATATGTTGAAGAGTCTATCCTTCTGAGAGGTCCGAGGTACAGAAAGTTCTATAGACATAAGAACGTACTCTCATCGTATCAATCACATCAAGCACTTCCTGCTTCTACCAGGTCCGCAAAGCTTACAATTAACACAAAAATTGAATAAAATCTCATTTTTTCACGTAATCATCCGGCCATGGAAAGGCCTCCACGTCAAAGTAACACATCATGTTTTTGCTAAAAAACTGGTACAGTAAAAGCTCGTTAATTCGACACTCGTTAATTCGGAAATTCGGATAATTCGGACGGCTCTATTGGTCCCGGCTAAAGTGCATGTTAATCTATGGGACCAAACCTTCGTTATTTCGTCTGAATTTGGCTCCGCACCACTTAATTCGGACAAACGCTGACGGCTGCTGCTACACAAAAGTGTGATAAAGCAGCGCTGGCACCACTGGAGTGAAACCAATACCTGAATGGCATCGCCATCATCATCAACTAGTGGGGGCGATCGCAGCGTCACCAAACGTCAACGTCTTCTTTCTTCTCCACTCAGCGCCTCCGATGCCATTTTTCCTTGTATTGTCGTGTAGGAACCATCTCTTCTTGCGGAGTTCTCTCTTTCTTCTACTGTGACCGTATGTGCATGCCACCACCATCGTGCGCTACAGTGATGGCAACGCCGAAACAGCGGCAGAACTACGACGCAAAGAACTTGGCGACTAAAGTGGAAATTTTGGAAGCACTGAAGAACGGCGAATCGCGACAGCAGGTTATGACCAAGTACAACGTGAAGCGGAGCACGTTGGGAACGTTTCGAGAGAGACACGAACTTGTCTTCAAGAGTGTGTGCGGCGAAAAGGCCAGTGTTGACGAAAGCGTGACCACCGAGTGGAAAAATGTGAAGCTGCTGGAGCACATCACCGCATATAAACCACGTGACATGTTCAATGCTGGTGAAACTGCTGTATTTTTCAGAGCTCTGCCCGACAAGACGGTGACTTTCAAAGGAGACGCGTACATTGGTGGCAACAAATACAAGCAAAGGATAACTGTGCTTCTTGCCGCCAATATGACTGGCACGGAGCGCTTGCCACTACTTGTCGTCGGGATGGCGCTTAAGCCACGTTGTTTTAAGAACGTCAAAAGCCTTCCTGTCGAATACACATTGAACAGGAAGGCATGGATGACATCGGACATTTTTCGCGGCTGGCTGCAGCAGTTGCACCGGCACTTCACGTCGAAGGACCACAAGATAATTATGGTTGTTGACAACTGCAGTGCCCATAACTGTACAGTCGAACTGAAGAGCATCAAAGTAGTTTTTTTACCGGCCAACACTACGTCTGCTATTCAGCCGATAGACCTGGGTATCATTCTTTACGTGAAGTCGAAGTACCGCAAGCACTTGCTAGAGCGAATGGTCCTATGCTCAGAAGCTGAAAAGTTGTATCAAGTGGACTTACTCGGCGCAGTGCACGTCATCGCCCACGTGTTGAAAAACACTCCGCCGCAAGTCATCGCCAACTGTTTTGGGCACAGCGGTTTTGTGAGGCCCGAGCATGCAGCAGTAGCTGACGATGGCATCGAGGAGGTGTCAGCCGAGTCTACCGACGATGACTGCCCGACTTTCGATGCTGGCTTTCCCACAGATGTGACCTTTCAGGACTACATCGCGATTGATCATGGTGGCGCCACAAGTGGACTCCTGACCGATCAAGAGATTAATAATGATGTCACGGGCGCCCATGAAGACCACGATTTCGACGAAGAATCATGCGAGGAGATACAGCCGCGACCTGATCGCACCTCACGGGAAGTCTCGGAGGCGCTGTTGATATTAGAGGACGCTTGTCTGAACACTCCCGACAGATTGCGTGCTGTTGGCCATTTGGAACAGTTAAGAAAAAT